>NC_060270.1:35147716-35283404 GCF_021613505.1 Equus quagga | reverse complement strand
CCCCCCCCCCCCCCCCCCCCCCCCCCCCCCCCCTCCCGCCCGGCCCCAGGTGAAGCAGCCCAGGTCCTGGGGGGGCAGGGTTAGAGATGGTAGAATGGCTTCCTCCAACAGGCACTGCCTGCTACATCCTGCCATGGGCAGCAGGGCCCCTCCCCCCCTCGCCCCCACAGCGGGCCCAAATTCTTGCCTTCTTTCCCCAAGGCTGCTCCGGCAGGGAGTTTGTCTCCGTGGAAACTTTTGACGATTGTGAAGGTGCAGAAGATACGGAACAGGAGAGCAGTGCTCTGAGTGCAATTTATTTCCTCCTTCCCTCTTTCATACTCTCCCTCGCTCCTAGTCATCAGCTTCTCCTGCCTCCTCTTCCGCTCCCGTTCCCCCCCCCACTCCTGTTCCTGATTCTCATCCGTAAGGATTTGGCCTAATCCAGGAGGCTGAGGTCACTGGCTCTGCAGAGTGGCTCAGCCCATACCAGCCCAGCATGCCCCACATCACTCATCTCCTTAGCAAAGCACGGTTTCTGGTCATGACTAGGGGGCTCCTGCTGGGATCCTCAGTGACCCGGTGGAGAGCTGGGGTGGGCCCTGCCCTGCCAGTGGGAATCATCGTGTGTCCTGGGCCTGGGCACCCCTGCACTGCTAACTCTTAGGGTGCACCACTGTCCCCTCCCTTCCAGCTCTCAGGACTTTTCCAATTGGACGACAGTTATGAAGGCTGTTCCTCCAAATCTGCTCTGGAAACGGGAGAAAGCATCCAGGGAGAGAGAGACGACGATGAAGAGGAAACCTGAGTGTGAAAGAGGAAAGGACAGTAAGCAAGCGAATGTCAGCCATGGCTTCTCTGACTTTCTTCTTGGAATTTCAGGGCAACAAACAAAACTGAGGAGACCTCAGGGTGTCCACTCGCCCCTGCGAGGAGATGACTAGTTTCTGGGCAAAAGCAGTGTGGGCGAGGGAAGGATGCCCGAGGCCTCCTCCCCAGAGAACTGACAGTTCTTTATTTTCAAGATTGCTTAGCTTTAGAATTAGTATCAGTCAGGGTCCAAACACTGATAGAGACACCATGCTGATTATTTTAATGGAAAGAATTTAGTATAAAGAATTATGACTCAACTGTTGGAGGACTAAAAAGGTGAAAAAAAAGGTACTGAAGTATCATGGAGATTTAACTGCAAGAAGCAGCTGCCAGCCCAAGGCTGAGGGAACAAAGGGAAGAGGTTGGAGGTGGCCTGCGTGGCTCAGGCCCTCCCTCTGAGGAGGAGGCACTGCCCGGTGGGACAGGAGCCCCAGGAGCTCGAAGGTCTTGCGGATCTGGACACAGAACTCTGAGGGGGGGGCCCTGCCAGCTGGTGCTGGTGTCTGAGGAGGTGTGATGAGGCTGGTTATGGAAGTGTTGGGAGAATGGCAAACTGCAGCTACTGGAACCAACTGTTGCTGTCAGGGTGAAGAGCAGTTGCTAGGGGAATGCTGACAGGAACCTGGGCACACAGGGTCCCTCTCCTCTCCTCCAGCCTCTGGTCAGTCTTCGCGATGGGCCAAGCCTGACCGGGAGCAGCTGGCAAAGGAGGCAAGTGGCCCCACACCAGGACGCAGAGAACAGAAGGGCGGGCTGGAAGCTGAGAAATCACAGCCAATAACCAGCACTCTGAACTCTGGAGTTACTTGGTTTTAGAGTTAGTTTTGGGTTTAGTTAGTTTGGGAATTGTTAGGGTCACTTTTCACTGGACTTGGGATCTGGCTGAGTCTTCAGTCCCCTGATGAGTTTCTGGAATTGAGTGGGCCAACAAACACCGAGAGGAGTGTCTCCCATGAGACTCGAGAAAATCACTTTGGAATTCAAAAAGAATAAAAATAAGTGTCTCAGTTTGTTCATAAGAAAGCCCTTTGAATACGTGACCAAAAAAGGGCAGAGACTAAGGGACAGACTGTCAGGGAGGGGCTCCTTGGCACCATTGTCCAGCAGAGTGTTCTTCTTTGGAATTTTTCAGAAAGTAGGATAAAAACAGTTTTTTAGGTATGTTATGGGGCCACCTTCTCCCACCCCCTTTCCTAACAACAAAATATCTTTGTTTATAGATACAGGATATATTTTAAAATTTTTCAGAAAGTTACTGTCTTGTGGTTGCTCTATGGAGGGCAGGATCACCTCCGGCCCAGCCACATTGTTCTGACGTCCAGACTGGTGATGATGCACATATGACTCAGGAGGATATGAAAAGGTCTCTTACTCACAGGATGAGGCTTGGTGGGCAGGGCACCCAAGCTGGTTGGAAGTGGCTTGGGTAAAGGGACAGGTGAGTGGCTTTGGTTTTATTGTGGTTGGGGTGGGTCCAGAGTGGAATTTCCACGCACAGGCAGGGATTAGTGTGGTTTGAACGTTCCCTCTAGCAGTGAAGGAAGGAATAGGCATGCTTTCTTATCAGCTCGCCCAAATGTGGGGCAAAAGGGGAGAGAGAGATGGGATTTGAAAGTTGTTGGTAGTTACACATCAAAAATGGAGCCAGACTCTCTATTACAGCTAAGCTATGTTGTGGGGCTACTCTCTCTTTGCCCACCCCATGTCTAAGTGACAAAGTATCTTTCTTGGGAGATAGAGTATGTTTCAAATTGGTAGACTACAATTGTTATTTGCACAATAAAATAAAGTTCTTCCCAAATCCATAGGAAATCTTATTTCCTTCTCTCTCTTTGTCCAACCCATATTGCTCCATTTTGACCATAAGAACATTTATTTATTTGTCTATGTATTCACTCATTTCATTCAACACCTATTTCCTGAGCACCCTTGCCGTAAGGAAGGTGCTGGCACCAGGAGAGACCAGGGAGGCACGAAGATGAGTGAGAAGCTCTTAGACCAGTACAGACATGGAAACAGATCATCACAACATGGTGTGACAAGTAGTATGGGGGCTCAGAACCCTGCCACTGACTCTTCGTGATGCAGTCAGGGAAGGGGTGATGTCTGAGCTGGGTCTCCTGGAGCAAGCATTTTGTCCAGGTGAGAAGAAGGAGAAGGGCGTCCTGGTCTTGCACAGGCCCAGAGGCGCGGAGGAGCCATGCACGGCAGGGAGGATGCATTGACAGAGCTCGCCGGGCCACAGGGTTCAGAAAGGCGCTAACATTAAGGGCTGGCCCTGGTGCTTGGCAGACATGGCCTCATTTGGACCTCAAGGCCGGTCTGTGAGAGAGTAGGAAGCAACTGCAGGAGTCAGTGCTCTTCCTGACCTTACTGTTCCAACCACAGTTCACCAGGCCCTCTGACTTGCCATTTCTGGAATTCTCCAGCTTATTCCTGGCTTTATTGTGGTCTATCCACTCCTTCCTACTTACCGTTGGAGGTGAGTCCTTCCCTCCTCCACCTTTTGATTCCTGCTTCTTAAACATCCATAGGGAAGGAGGGTTGAGATCAGCCAGCTGTGAAGTGCAGGTGACATCAGAGGAGGAAGAGAAGAGGAGAGCAGAGGAGAGCTGCTGTGTGGTCTCTGAAGGGAGTTCTGCAGACCAACACTGCGGGGAGTGGGCTCTTGGCATAATTGATCATGATCCCCTCCATCCACATTCAGCAACGATTGAAAGGTTGTGGAGATGGCCTTCCCAAAGTGGGGGCCTGCTTTAGATCCAACCCAGGCTTGTGAATCAGCAGATTGGGATTTTTTTTTAAAGCACAGAGCCCTTTGCTGCAATAACAGCATTGGACATGACTACCCAGTCGAAAGAAAGGATAGTCCTGCACCGTCTAGGATGGCATATTTTCACATTTTTTATAATACATGTTTATCCAGTCAGTCTTGAATATAGGTTTCTCAGCAGACTTCTCTGCTTCAGTCCCTCCAGTTACCTTATCAATCACAATATACACATTTCTCAATGAGAGTATGTAACAATTAGAGCTGGATGGAAGAATCTTCAAGATTCTCACTATTGCAATAGTCAGAAAACACAACACTTGGATCCCTTAAACACTTTTGACCATTGACTAGCCAGTCACCCACTACAGAAACAGCCCACAGCTTTCTCAATCCTTCGGACCTCAGTCGTTTTCTGAATCTACAAAAATGGCCACACTTGATGGTGCTGGCAGAGTGCAAAGTGTTGATATCTCTCCGGCCTCCCAGGAGGAACCTCTCCACAAATGTCACATCCCAGGTGGGCCACCAGAGGAGCCACTTCAATCCCAGTCATCACTGCTGATGTTCTGGGGCGCTGCCCCCAGGTACTCCAGGATGGGCCACTCTGACCTTCCCATCTGGCCCATTGGTCCTTGTGTCCTCTTCTCCGGGACCTTGCACACAGTAGCCACTCAGGAAATAGTGGCTGAATGAATTGTGATTGCAGTAAGATTTTAAAGCCCTTTGAAAGTAAGAAAAGAAAAATAAAGGATGACTCTTCTGTGGGTACAGCTGTTGTCATCTTCCCGTTTGTTTAGATGAGAAAGAATACAGAACAAGGAGATCAAAATCTCCTCAAACTTTTGGAAGAATTGTTCATATTCTCCATGGTTTTATAATATTGCCTGTCGTCTTCTAGAGACAACATGCTCTGACCAAAGAGGTTGGACTGGAGGCAGGCTTGATTCTGTAAAATTTGGTGGTGTTCTGAATGTATACTAAATGCTGGCTGGGCATCGTGCAATATTTAGAGAAAATAGAAATCATCTAAATCAGTATTTTCCAGATGTGTTTTTCAGAACCAGTAAGAGAATACAAGAGATGAGCAATTTTCTCGCTCAAGTTGTGACATAGGAAAAAAAGAAAACATTTACCCAGGCACAGAAATACTATAGGGAGGAAACCTGCATACTTTTATTAACCCTTTCATTTCACAAACTCTTTGACTGCAGAGCTCTTTTCTTTGTGGAATGCCACATGCCGTGTCTGTTAGTGAGGTGCAGCAAGAAAGAGACCCAACAATATAATGATTTAAACACTAAGTTTATTTCTATCTCATGTAGCAGTCCAGGGCAGGTAGGGAGACTGCTCTGTTCCATACACTTAGTCACGATTCCCAGGCTTCTTCCGTCTGATGGCTCTGCCATCCCCTAGAATAGCATCTTTGTCTGTATGGTCAAAACTGGGTCACAAGCCTATAGTTAATAATATGTATTGTATACTTGAAAATTGCTGAGAGTAGATCTTAAGTGTTCTTACTACTCTCCCCCACCGAAAGAATTACCTATGTGAGGTGATGGAGGTATTAATTATCTTCATCTTGGTAGTCACTCCACAATATGTATGTATAGCAAATCATTGTGTTGTAAACTTTAAATATATACAATCATATTTGTCAATTATTCCTCAATAAAATTGGAAAGAAATACATAGTTTCATGTACACACACATGCCGGGAGCCGTGGCTACATCATTTGATGGGCTGTTTGACAGGGTCCAGCCGATTAACGCCTAGGGGTGCAGGGTCGCCCCTTGGTGAAGAATAACCGGCCAGCCCCTCATATAGTTCTGAAACCTGTGCTGCTTCTAATTGCCCTTCATTCCTTTTCCTTTCTTAACCTCCAGTTTTCACTCCTTTGGGTGGCTGCTTGGGAGGCACTACCTCCTGGGAAAATTAGATATAGTAAGAGAATGTGACCTCCTGCAGGTAACTTTCAAGATATTTTTCAGTTAATTATTGGAGGAGCACACAGTCCCATTTGAGACAATCAGAAAGGAATCCTGCCCAGATAAGATGTCGAATTAGGTTTATGGCTTCTGTCTGGTTAATGTTTCCTTCTCCCTCCAGTTCTTTGTCTAAATATATATATGCATCATCCTTCTAAGTTTGCTGGTTAATTGGATGATCAAGAAGTATCTATATATTATTCTTGACCTTCTGCTTTCTGTTAAAATGTTTAGGAGAGGTTTTCTCCTAAAAGCAATAAATAATAAACAATTGATGAGTAGAAGGGCCGAGGGGTGCAAGAATGCCCCTCGGTGAAGAATGGCCGACCGACACCCCTGATATTTTCTGAATTATATGCATGCTTTCTATCAAGGTTATGTCTATACTTATTTCTGTTTTTTATTCTTGAAGATATATACTTTAGCTTAGCTTTTCAGCCCTTTACTTTACTAACAAAATGATACTTTCTCCGGCAGTGTACTTAAGGGACTGTTAGCTCCACAATCTAAAAGACAAAGGAATGCTTCCACCCCCTAAAGGGCATGAAAAAGTAAAGATGTTTAACTGCCCGCTGAGAATGCAGATAGCCCTGGGGATAAGACACCCTGGAGTCGCCTTTTGTTCCCATTAACCATCTACACTAATGGCATAAATGATTGAGGGAGGCAGGAATGGCTCCACCAGGATGCAACCAGACGGACTGCTGTCCAGTCCGGAGGCCTGGACCTTCTCTCTTTGATTTAACTTTACCATGAATTACAACAGATGCCTAGGTACCTATCTCCTTTAGCTTAGAGACAACAAACACTAGTTAATTGCGGAGAAGACTACCATTAACCTTATGCTATATAGAATGGAATGCTAATAAATATTCTTGTGCTCGATTTTTTTTACTTCCTTATCTCGCTGAGAATATTTGTAGAACCATTTCTGTACTAATCCTGAAAAATATATAAACGACACTTGTGCACAGTAAAGTCGGACTTGCTAACACCAACCCAAGTCTCATGTCCTCTTTATTTTCCCCTCCCTCAGTTTTTCGCTGACGCCGTCTCTCCCGCGGGAACCTGGACTCTGCCGAGGCTGGACCCCGGCACACACACAAAACCCACAAAAATCTCTCCCCCATACTGGGTCATGGGCATATCTGTGTTCTAGTTCACAGGTAGAGAAGAATTTGAAGGATTACATGTGCACTCTTTTAAGACTCGGCCTGGAAGTAGCACATATCACCTTCTCTCACATTCTGTTAGTCATATTGTAACTTCTAGGTTCAAGGAGAGCTAGGAATTATAGTCCCTAATAATGGAGACCATTTTCCAGCTACCAGTCCATTAATATGTATCATGGCCACCCAATCAGCCTGCAGTAAAGCAGAGACTAGGATCCAACTCTTCCAACTCCTGATCCAGAGTTCTCATTGCTACACTAGCATTTCTGTACTCAGCAAATACATATGGAGTCCTCCTGTATGCCAGGTTCCATGTCAGAGTACGAGCCTGGAAGTTTTATAAAACACAGTCTCCTAATTACACAATTACTTTAGTATCAGGCTTTATTAATGGATAAACGTTCAGATGTGACTTTAATAGTCATATTTTATAGCTTTTCATCATGCTGCTTTTATTGGCCAAGAGGATACATACTCTTGATGAGGAATAAACACACACAATGAACAGCATTGAGAATCCTGATATAGACCCCAGTGCATTTGAAAAGCGAGTATATGAAAATGACATTTCAAATTAGAACTGAAAAGATAAATATGCATTAAAATGAGTGTTGGGTTCACTAAGAATATAGGAAAATAATAAAGCTGCATTTTATCTCATTTTTTAAAACAGGAGGAATTGCTTATGCAAGACTCCAGACGAGGACCAGATTTTCCTCAGCTGAAGCAGGAAAACTCACACGACCCTACCCAGCCTGGAAATCCCCTACTTATGTACCAGTAGATAGTGGACCAATCAAAGACTGACAACTGTACTTGACAGGCAATCCGAAAGCTTCCCTCTCTTCTAAAACTCCCACCCTGAACGAACGCTCACCAAAGACTGTCTTAGGACTTCCTCTTTTCGGTCTAGAAAACTCACCTTTCAGGCTCCTTCCAGTCCCCACTGGAGTGAAAGTGATGACAGTGACTCCCTCACAGTAGTAAGCTTTGAATACACAGCCTTTGATTAACTCTATAGGTGATCTTGTTCTTTTGACAAAATAATTACAGGTTGGTCAAACAGTGAATTAAAAGAAAATGAAATCATGAACATTCTAGAAGAAAACAAATTTTAAAGAAAGACTTTGGCATGGGAAGAACCTTTCAGGCAAAACACAAAATCCAGAAGCCAAAAGGCAAATGTTAAAAAATTAGGCTAAAGAGGAAGTGGAAGATTTTTGTATAAAACATTTTTTAAAGGCAAAAGATACATAAATTTTCAAAACATATAATAAAAGATTAATTTCCTTGATATACACAGAATTTTTAAAAATTAATAAAAATAGCTCAACAGGAAAAATAGACAAAGGAAATAAATAAACACACAATTCACAGGAAAATAAATGCAAATAACTAATAAACACAGAAAAGTAACTCATCCTCACACTTAATAGAAGAAATAGAAATTAAAATGAGATACTTTAAAAAAATCTGTAAGAATATCAAATATTTAAATGTTTGACAGTATATTAGTGAACATAAGGAAACAGGTGCTCTGATACCATTGGGAGCAGAATACATCACTAGTGAATTTTTGAAAGTCAATTTACGACAACTATAAAAATTTAAGATGTACGTCCTCCTTGATCCTGTAATTCCACGTCTAGAAATTTATCCTACATGTTTGCTCACACAAATGAACAAAGATACATATATTTAGGGATATTCAGGTTTTCATGTATAGGATTTTGTTTGGACATTCTGTTCATTTCTTTGGGATAAATGTTCAGGAGTATGACTGCTGTTTAATCTTTTAAGCTGCCAAACTATTTTCCAGAATGGCTGTACCATTTTCCATCCCCAGTGGCAAAGTAGGAGTGGTCCATTTTCATTGTGTCCTTTCTCAAATTTAGTAGCCTCACTATTTTTTATTATTTTTCTATCTTTAAAAAATTTTGTGCTCTCTACTTTCCCCACTTTTTTTTTTTTAAAGCATACAAAGTCTATAGTTTACAGAAGAGTTCACTTTTGGTGTTGTACATTCTATGGGTTTTGACAAATGGATAATAACATGTATCTACCATTACAGTATTTCTTACTGTATTTAATTTTAGCCATTCTAGTAGGTGTATAGTGACACCTCATTGTGATTTTAATTTGCATTTCTCTAGTGGCTAATAATGTTGAACATCTTTTCATGTGCTTACTTGCCATCCATGTATCCTATTTTGTGAAATACCTTTCATGTCTGTTGCCCATTTTCTAATTGGATTTTTTTTTAATGTTTAGTTTTGAGAGTTCTTTATATAATCTAGATACAAATCTCTTGTCAGATATATAGTTTGCAAATATTTTCTCCCAGTCTATACCTTGTCTTTTCGTCCAATGAACAGGGTCTTTCACAGAGCAGAAGTTTTAATTTTCATGAGGTCTCATTTACCAGTTTTTAAAAAATGGGTCATGCCTTTGGTGTCGCGCGTAAGAACTCTTTACCTAGCTGTACTTCCCTCTATTAGTTTCCTAGGGTTGCTATAACAAATCACCACAAACTTGGTGACTTACAGAACAGAAAATTGTTTTCACTTCCTACTGTGGCAGGATATTCATTATTTATTTTCATGTATGCTATTTCCTGTCATCTCTCTAAATATAATAATAAGACTTATTCTTCAGTTTTGCCCCACTCATTTTTTTGCTATTAGCTTTGTTTTCTTGGCTGTAAATTCTTCTATTTGTTGAAGTTGTGGGCTGTGTCAGATCATGTCTCTTGTTACTTAGCGTTATATACACTTTTTTTTTTTTTAAAGATTGTCCCTGAGCTAACATCTGCTGCCAATCTTTTTTTTTTTTCCTTCTTTTTCTTCTTCCTCCCAAAGCACCCCAGTACATAGTTGTATATTCTAGTTTTAGGTCCTAGTTCTGCTATGTGAGACGCTGCCTCAGCATGGCTGCCTCAGCCTGGTGCACTAACTTAACCACTCAGCCATGGGGCTGGCCCCTATATCTACTTTGCTATAATCCCCTTTGTATTCCTTAAGCTGGGTGTCTGAAATGACATATCCTAGACTCCCTTGCGAGATGAGTTCCAGTTAGATTCTGCAGATGGGAGACAATTGTGCAGATTGAAAAGGGAAGATGGGAGAAGCCATTGTGTTTCAGGCTGTGCCCTTGGCAGTGTCAGTGGCCCCAGCTCCTGTTCAGTGCAGCGGTGGAGCCTCCAGCAGTACTAGCAAGTGAGTGCAGGTTTCTAAGCCACAGCCCAGGGGCAGAGCTGCTTCCTGATCGCTGGGCAACACCCGCTCCCTCCTTTTGTTTCTCCAGCCTTTCCAAAATTATTGTGGCAAATTCCTTGACTAAAACAGTATTTTGGTGTCAGGAATGGCCCAAGGACACAGGCTTTCGAAGATGTGAACAGGGTTGCTTATCTGAACTGGCCTTCTTGCCAGTGGAAGTGGATTACTGTGAGTCTAAAGCACCAGTGGCAAAACGTACTTAAATTAGTATAGAAGATCGCCTCTGATGAAGTGCAATTGTAGCCAAGTCTTTGGAAGAGATGAAGGAATTTTTTTCTTTCTTGCCGCATCTAGGAATCTGGGATGGAGTGAAGGCTGCAAGGTGTGCTTACTCTGCCATCTTGCTCCAATCTTCTGTATTATTTTTCAAAACACAGTGATTATGCTTAGTTATTCCAATCACAATTACTTTTTAAAAATCACAATTAAGCAAAAATATATGACAGTACTTAGCCAAACTTATGGGAAACTTAATTATGTGTCCTGCTGTTTCAATATTCCAGTTCACATACTGACAGGAGACTGAGCTGTAGCCATGATACCCTGGAGGAAACGATTACCTTTATTTGATTATTTCATTCTGGGTAGTAACACTTCTATACTGGGAAAAAGACTAGCCTCAAGGCATTTCTGGCTGAACGTTTTTAAGTTACAATCTCTAAACCAGTATGCCACAGAATTGCGTCTTTCCACATGAAGGCCTTTGTGGTGGATGGCAGATTTCCCTGAGGCCTCAAAATGGCAGGATTTCACAATGTCACTGGCTGACAGCCAGACCCAGTACAGTCTTGGCGTGATTTCTGCAGCTAAAGTCATTCCACCTTGTGCAATAGTTAAAGTCTGCTGTAACCAGCAGCATTCCCATAAGGTCAGAAGAAGATACTTTCTGTGCCAACCCCAAAGCTGTCCTGAAGTACAGGCATGACTCTTGGGGTCTCATAGGCCATCAGGAGAGGTGAAGGACATGAGGTATTAGAAGGCATATGGGTTTTGTAGTCAGACAGATCTGGGTTCAAACTTGGGATCTGTGCCTTGGACAAATCCCTTCACCTCATTGAATTCCAAATACCTGATCTGTAAAATGGGAGACAATCGTGGCTCTCACCAAAGGAAGATTAACTATGCTCACTCATTCATTGACTCAACATTTATCATTGCCTACCTTGTACCAGATCTTATTCTAGGGGTTAAGGGACACAACATTGCAGAGGCAAAGGGCCTGTTCTCATCAAGTTTACGTTCTAGTAAAGAGAAACAGATAGGAACACAAACGAAAAATAAATAAGAAAATGCCACAGTAAAAATAAAGCAGTAATGTAATGAGAGTTGCTGCAGTTTCTCTGTGGTTCCTCCTCAGTCCCGTTTTGGTAATGGTAGAACCTCATTTTCATAGGCCCCTTGTCTAAGCCAGTGGGCCCTTTGAAGGGGACTCAAGACTCCACTCTCTATGGCCTGATGTGTCTTCTCTAGACATATTTGCAGGAGGCCAAGGCCTTAGATCAGACTTTTACTTTACTTTGCTGGTGGACTTTTAGGTTCTCTGTGGCCAGTGGAGGTGGTATTTGGGGGCAGGGAGAGGCTTTCCCAGCCTCTGCCTGTGAACATTCTGTTTCTGAAGGTATTGTAGAAGTTGTTGCTGGGATCCTGAGCCCTTGCCAGGGTCATGATTTAATGCATCAGAATTCATGGCTTGCAAGAACCACCTCTGATCCTTCTCTTCAAAAACGGAACGTGGGTTTGCCAAGAAAGAGTCAAGGTGATGAATGTTGCCACTTCAAGCTTAGGCCTTCTAGGAACCTTAAGTGGGTGGCAGCTTCTGGTCGTCCTCTAGGCCACTCCTAGCTCAGAGGTGGATTAGGCATGTGTTTAAGGCACTGGCAAAATGAGGACTCACAGACACATAAAAAATTGGCTTTAAAAACCTTATCCTGAACTTCGGAACTAGAAAATCTTGAAAGGTGGTGTTCTATTATCACATTTTGTGTAAGTTTTCTGTTGTATTGAATTTGACTAGGAGTGGGGCTCCATAATCTTTTGGAATTCGAAGCTCTAAAGGTCTTAATCTGGCCCTGCCCCACACCGCCCTAGAGACGTCCCCTCATCTCAGTTCTCAGAAGTAACACACAAAGTCTTTCCGAAATCTGGGATCCAGGCTGGAGAGTGGAGGGTGTGCTCTATTTCTTACTCTCTTGCAGTCCTCTCTGACTGTTCTCCCTTCTGAAGTGCTCAATGTCTGAACCACACAATCTCACACTTAATCATGCGTAATGAACAGGAGTGCAGTGGTGGTAATTGGTGCCCCTGAATTATTACAGCAAATCTATAGGGGAGAGAGAGGTCTCCTGGCTCACTGGGCAGTTTATTTTACGTGAGGAAGTTTCTCCCTCACATGCAGAAATATCTTGTTTTCCTGCTTCTGGTCTTGACCCTTGCCCCAACTTCTGTTGCTGTTAGGAGGCAAAAATAAGGGCCAAGGTCTGGGAATACAAGTGTTGTGACTGAAGCTCCACTTGGCCTCCCAAGTCCAAGCTGAGTTGCACCAGGTTCCCTGGGGTGGAGACCTGAGGCAGCTGCCAGGGGCAAGTGCCCACCCATTGGTCTCTGGCCCTCATGAATTGGCCAATGGGAAGGGACAATGGTGAGGTGGGGACTGCCTGCCCCCATGAGTATCAGGCTGCTGAGGCTGGACCATCTCCTCCTCACTTCCATCCTGACTGCAGTGTGTGGTCTGATTCTACACTGAGGGTAAGAGCAATTCGATTAAAGTTCCAGGCTGGGCTGGGGGTGGCTGTCCTGCAGTGGAACCTCTGGCTGGGGTGTTCCCAGGCTTTCTTGTTATAGCAGGGTGGCGATGGATGCCCTACCCAGGCAAAACCCTGGCCAGGGCAGCACTGGTAGAGGCAGATAGGCCTTGGGCTTCTTCCTCGATTCTCCCACAGCTCCAGGAGAAAGGGCTGTTCCTCTGGTCAGACTGCCTGGGACCATCCCGAATGTTGCCTGGGTAAGCAGGATGCTGACCCAGAAAAAAGATTGGGGTCAGTGAGATGGGAGGGAAGGTGCAGTGATAGAGTCCAATTAGATAAGAGGAGAAAGGGATCAATCACTTCTTAGCTTGACCACGGAGACAAAGAAAGAAGCAGGTGAAGAGGCAGCTTGAGAAAAACCTGAGCTCTGATCTCAGACTGGGTTAGGAAGCCAGCTCTGCTGCTTGATTCCACTCAGCAAAAATTTGTTGAGCAGATTCCACGTGCCAGACACTGGGTCGGGTTTATGAGATACAAAGATGTGAGATGTGGTGGTTGTCTATAGATCTGGGGGTGTCTGTAGGTATGGGGTTATCTACACAGATGTGGGGTATCTCACAGGGTGATGAGAGGTTCAAATGAGATAAAGTGAGCAAGGGGCCTGGCATCTACTGGAGCTTGTGAAAAATCCTATTTTTAGAAGACGTTTTCTGACAGAAACAACCAGATCTACCTGGCCTTTGCCAAGCCCAATCCAGCTTACCCCAGTGAGCCCAGCATTTGAAGCATCCTGGTTGTTTTTAGCTGTAGATGCAGAAGGTCGGAGTGGGAAGGATTTTAGAGACCAGGCCAACACTCATGTGCCAGAGGATGTGGGTCTCTGGTTGGGAGAGGTCCTGGTTTTTAGATCAAGCCTCACAAGGGATGCAGCTGCCTCATTCCTGGTGCCTTCCTCCATTATGAGAAAGGCCAGCTCCTCCTGACAAGGTTGAGGAGTGCTTTATACTGGTGGGATATGCCCAAAGGAGCGTTAAGAGCATCAGCTTTGTTCTTGACGCAGTGCAGTGGAAAGGGAGCCCTGTACCTAACTGGCGGCCTTGTTTCCTCCCTCCCTTAAGTCTGAGGAGAGACACAGGCATTGCTCTGTGTTCTTTCTAAAGTGGCTGCAGGGACAAACTTTCCCCTTACTTCTTTTCAAGCCAGGAGACACTTGGCTGAGGTCAGGAGGTAGAAGCTTTGGAGTAGAAGCTTTCAATCAGGAATTCCTCATGTGAAGAGAGACTGATCCTAAAAATGTGGTGGAGGGATGCTCTGCTTTACTAGTTCCTTGAGAATACGCGCGTGTGTGTGTGTGTGTGTGTGTGTGTGTGTTGGGCTTGGGAATGCTGACAGCTTTCCCAGGGCTGAGTGAAATACTGTCTCCCAAGTAATCCTCCTGGGAACCGGACAGAGCTGAGTTGATTCCTGGTTCTGCCATTTATTATTAGGTTGCACCATGTGGCATTGCTGATATTCTACCATTCTGACCTTTAAAAACAGCAATTTAGTATAATTCAACCCCACAGTTGCATGATTTTAAGCCAGCATCTTGGTGTCTTCGAGTCTCAGATTCTTCTATAGAGGGGAGTCAAAAGCAGGGCTATGGGGAGGATTGAATGAAATAAGATCTGGAAGTGCCTTACGCAATTTATACTACAAAGCACTCTTGCTAGTTTCAAAGTGTTTTCATGTCCCTGATCTGACACGATCTCATTTAGCAGATTAAGAAGCTGAGCCGGACAAACCTTTTTAAAGCCCGTGTAACGTGTTGGACAGCTCACTGGTTTGGAAGTCAGGATGGCAATCTCTCAGGGATCATTGCCTTAATCTCTCAGTTTTCCCATCTCTAAAGTTGGGGTCATTTTCCTTGCTTCATGGAGTTCTTGTAAAGATTAAAATAAATAATGTGTAAAACTCCCACTGTGGGTGCTGTCTTCTCTGAGGACCTAATAAATGCGTCCCTGTCCTTCCTCACAGCCTTCCATTTGCGAAAGCAGAGCAGGGGGGAGATGATTTTGGGAGTCCCTTTTGTCCCTCAGGGACTTTATGAACTGTCTTTTCATGCCCTTTCCTGCTGGAAAGATTGGCACTGGGTTTAGTGACCTCTTTCCCCCATTCTGCTGTCTGCTGCCAGTCCCAAAGGAGACCCCCTCCTTGCATTTCACAAGGTTTTGCTGTTGTTACTGAAATTTCAGCAGGCCAAAATGGAATTTCTCATACATTTTCACATGTGAAATGAGAGATCCTCTGGCCCTTTAGGATGCAGGGAACATCATACTCACTCCCTGGTATAATTTTAAAAGTGAGCACCATGAAAGCCAGTGCAGTGGAAAAGAACTCAGGTTTGGACTTCAAAAGGCGCCTCTGCACTCTTTTCCTTGTCATCCTTGGCCAGAAGTTACTAAACCTCTCCGGTCCTCAGATTTCTCTTGTGGGAACTGAGTCCTGCCTCCTGGAATTGTAGAGGTGAAGTGAGATTAGAGGGGTGGTGGAGGTACAGGGGTGGTCCTTAGCAGGTAGTCCATAAACATGTTTGCTTCCCTTCTCTTCACCTATATTTGGAATACTTCATAAGTTTACAAAACACTTATTCATACTTTGAGTCAATTAGTTCTCACAATAATATTGTGAAATAGGCTAGGTAAGGATTACTGTCATTAATAATGATATTTGCAGACAAAGAGCATGAGTTCTGGGAGATGCGGTGGGGGCAGGTAAGTCACCCAGTGAGTTAATGGTGGAGCCTAGACTAGAAACCAGGTCACTTGCATCATAATCTGGAGAGTTTTTCACAGTATTCTGTCCCCCATCCTATGGAGTGAATATTAAAAGGCAGATGTGTGGCCCTGGCGCTTTTCCCCCTCTGGCTATGCCGAAGAGTCCATTGTTGGCTTTGGAAAACCAGAGTTGGGTTTCCAGCTCCTCTACTTCTACCTCTGAGATCTTGGACAAATCACGTAACCTTCCCGAAACCCACTTTCCTCATCTCTAAAATGGGTGCAGTCATAGTTCACCTTGATTGAGCACTGACATGTGCCAGGCACTGTTCTAAGTGCTTTATGTGGATTATGCCACTTATCCTCCAACAAACGGATGACTGAAACGTGTAACAGGTAAGAACAAATTATTTTCACTAAGCACTGAGATCACCGAGCATGTGTTTCCTTTTGTCCCTCATACTGTCTCTCAAAATGATTGTGAGAATTAAATGAGATATCAAGAGGTAAGGACTTTACAAATGACATTCTACACAGACAAAGCATTGTAAGTAGAACTTGGGATTTAGCTTCATGATCCTCGTAAAAGCTTTCTTTACAGGCACAACTGAGTCTTAGATTATAGTCTGAGATTACAATCTCATTTAATAAAGTTTTCCCCTATAGAAATAGCAGTTTTCCGAAATCAAAGTGTAACGATTGCTATATCTAAACAAAGAGCACAAATCATTTTGGAATACATTTTTTGAAAATTGGGCACCTCTGTACTGACCTTCAATTGTTATCAATTGCAACCTTCTTCTTCAATTGGAATCCGTTCTTAGCATCGGAAACTTCCTAGAATCATGTACCCATCTCCCCTCACCCCTCCTTTTAGTACCTCCACCCCATGCCACTGTCATGGAACCCAGACTGGTTGTCCCTGTTAGTGGAGAAATCTGTCCACCACACGGAAGTGTTGAGGACGGAATGCCTTCCCTTGGGCTGGGAGAGTAGAATCTTGATTTTTTTTTTTTTTTTTAAGGTATGCCTTTTTTGGTGAGGAGGATTGGTCCTGAGCTAACATCTGTTGCCAATCTTTCTCTCTTTTTTTTCCTCCCCAAAGCCCCAGTACATAGTTGTATATCCTGCTTGTAAGTCCTTCTAGTTCTTCTATGTGGGATGCTGCTGCAGCATGGCCTGATGAGCAGTGTGTAGGTCTGTGCCCAGGATCCAAACTGGCGAACCCCCAGCCACTGAAGCGGAGCCTGCAAACTTTACCACTATGCAACCAGGCTGGCCTCCAGAATCTTAATTTTTAAAAGAGGAGGAGGAACAGAGAATTCTAGAGACCTTCTGACTTTTCACTCCCTCCAGTGGTTTGGAGTATGCCCCCAATTACCCTTTATCTTTGGGGCTTTCTGTAGATGCCTCCACCTCATTTTCTGTATTCTCTCCTCCTGTCCTCCGTGGAAAAGAACACAGCCTCATAGATTCTGCCCTCACCATTTCTGGAGAAAGCAAGCACAGAGCCTCTCAGAGGTCTTCTCAGGAATTTGATTGCTAACCCCTTAAGGAGCTAGGATGGAGGTGACAAATATGGGGAAAGTTTAAAGACATGAAATCTTAAAAGTTTCAGAACAAGTATTCTTCCTACATACAAAAAGTGCTTGGCTGGTCTCTCCTCCTTGGCTTCTCATCTAACTCACCTCTTTTTTCTTATCTTGGGACAAGCCAAGACTAAGCTATGACTTCTATTTCCAGCCGCTATTGGGAACGCCCTTCCAAGCCCTCCAAATCCAGTAGAGGGCAACAAAGGTACCTGTAGATGGTAAGAGTGAGCCTTAGCTAGAGACTCATGACCACCAAGGGGCAGCATCCGCCTCCATCAGCTCCTGTCTCTGCTGCTGTGTCGCCTCAGTCTCTCTGATTCCCCTCCTCTCTGCCTGACAGTCTCATTCTCTATTCTCACTTTACTTGTAAGATCCTGTTAGAACTTGATAGTTGATAAATGATGCATCAGATCAATAGAGAGGGAAAAGATTAATTTAATAAGGTATCTTTAAACAGCTAGTTTACAAACAGGGAGAAATTGAGTATTTTAGATCACAATTTACACCAAAACAAAATATCAGAGATGGATTAAGGAGTGAAATTTAAAATATATCAAACAACAAAGGAAAATAAAATAGAATTTTAACCAAACCCTCGCATGAATAAGGACTGTTTAACACTTAGAAGCAGAGAAAAATATCAACAGAGTTGACTACATAAAAACTAAAACTTCTGTCACCTAAAAATAAGGATAAACGAAACAAAATAATCTGCACTCTAGAGAAAATAGTCACAGCCTATGTGACAAAGTGTTTGTATAAAGAGCTCACACAAATCATTTTGTCCCTAATAAATTAAGTGACAAAAACAACTAAGAGAAGTATCTTGAATGGGGACATTAAATTAGGATAGGAAATTAAATTAGGAAATAGACCTTTAATAAAATGTACGACTCATTAATGATCAAAGTAGGGAAGTGCCATTTCTTTAGTTTGCTAAACTAGCAGCAACAAAAATGGTGTTTAATGATAATATCCGAAGTTGATGAAGTAGTTAGGTAGTGATGTGCACACTCACACACTGCTGGGGGACAGTAGAACAAACTGCAATTTGGGAATATGCATCAAGAGCCTTAAAAATGTCCATACTTCTTGTCCAGTAATTTTACTTGTGGGACTATGTCATAACAGAACAAGAATTTTGGGATAAACTATATGCTAAGGATATTTGTTATAGATTTTAAAACAATATCTTAAAGTGGAAGTAAGCTAAAAGTTCAACAAAATGGAAGTGCTGAAGCGTATTTTGGTTAAATCCATGTGATGGACTAGCACACACACATTTAAAATGATGATTATAAAAACTAGAAAATGACCAGGAAAAGATAGGGGAATAAAATTTCTATGTAAAGTGTGTTTTCCACTATGTTTAAAAACAAATAGAGAAATTCTTAGGATTGGGGATTGTTTTGTTTTTTGTAGTTTCCAAAGTGTTTATATTACTATTTTAATGAACACATGAGCATGTATTTTTGCATGTGTATATATGTGTGTACGAAAGATGAGTTGATTGTGTCACATGGAGAGGGCATTATAGAGCCCCAGGTAATGAATGGGATTAGGGTGGGATTCCAGACACCATATACATCTTTGGGGTAAGATTGCTAATTAAGATCTTGCCTGCATTCCTTACAAAGAGGCTATTTCCTGAAGCCAAACTCAATTTTGGAGACTTTGTGTAATCTATGAGACAAGCAAACTGATGAAAAATAGTGAGTCTTTAGGGTAAAAAAGTACACATGGACTGTGTTTTGTTTAGAATCACGTGCTTGGGATTAACCACTTTCGAACTCCACAGAGGGTCTTAGTGATGCCTGTGGTCCAGGATCCTAGGACATATTTCCCCCTCTGTGGTGCTTTCTCTCAATTCCCTGGTAAGACAGGGATTGGGAGACTAAGAGTCTGGCAAATCAGGCGTGGCAGGCTAAGATCACTCTAATATCAGAGGTAGATGCTGGGAGGGGACAAGAGTTCCTATGCACGTAAAGGACTGCCTTCTGGGAGGGGGACCTAGAGAAGCAGTCTGAGACAGGGAGTCTCTTGGCCACCTGTGCCACTTGAGCTTTGTGAATACATATTTCAAATGTACTCTACCCTCCCTGCTTCTTTCCCTCTTCCTTTCTCCTTTTCTTCCCTCTTCCTACCCTCCTCTCTCTGGCTCTCTTGCTCTTTTTTTTTTCATTATAAATACTTATTTAATCCCTACTCTCTACTGGGAGGGTGTTAGGCTTTGCCCCCAGTGCTTGTAGTTTAATGGAGGAAGGAGGCAAGCCAATCAGGCATCCCAGCACACTGCAAGAAGAGCAATGGTGAGGGCCCTGGGTGACACAGAGGTGGGACAACCAACCCAGGTTGGGGAGGGAGGACCAGGAGGAGTTCCTGAAAGAGCTGACGTCCCAACTGTGTCCTAAAGGCTGAGTAAGGATCAGGCAGGTGAGAAGGTGTAAGTAAGGGTGGCCCAGGCAAAGGGTCAGTGGATATTCTCATGGGACAATGTGTCTCTGGTTGTCTGACTAGCTCAAGGAAAGACTATGTGTGTGTGTGTGCTTGTGTGTACATGTGTGTGCATGTATGTGTATGTATGTATATGTATGTGTGTGTTTGGGTTGGGTGTGCTGTTTGGGGTCTGCTCTCATGGCTGACAGTGCAGATTTGGATTCCAGGACTCAGGATGCTGTTGCTCCAAGCTGTTCTATTGCTACTAGTCCTGCCGAGTCCGGGTGAGGTTACCACGACTGAAGAGACTCTGCCCAAGGAGGGCTGCGCAGGTTGGATGGCAGGCATCCCAGGGCATCCTGGCCACAATGGGACCCCAGGCCGTGATGGCAGAGATGGCACCCCTGGCGAGAAGGGTGAGAAAGGAGATCCAGGTAAGAACAAGGTTTTTGGCCTCCTCCATCACAGACGTCTCCTGGGTATAGGAGGGCTTCTAGAATTAGACTAGGGCATTAGTTATCGACTCAGACCTAGTTATGGGGAAGAAGCAAAGCTTTTTTATGTGACTTACGAGCAACCTGAAGTGAATTCTGGGTTGGCTTTCTGGTGCTGAGAATAGATGTTATCTGTAAAACCAGTGCCATTGACTCTGCTCTATCTACATCACCCTCCCCATCTCCTTTCCCACCCCCACTTCCATCCATCCCTATTCCCAATCTGTTTATATTCTTATTTCTCCTCATTTCCACTTAATTCCCATTCCATTCAGTGGCATTCAACCACACCATGAACACCTCCTGCAGCTCACAGTCCTTCTCTTGGAGAACTCTTGGTCTACTCACGAAGACAAATCTAACGCACAAGGCTCTGTTAGAGGTTACTACAAGGAAGTTCACTCCAAATATGCCAAGTCCAATGTGGACAAATGTCCAAGGTATAGAACAGAGAGAAAATGCCCTCAATGCAGGCCTGGATTAAAAATGAAGGCTTCAAAGAGGAGGCAGGGCAGAGGGAACAGAAGAGCAAAAGTACGGTTGGTTGAGCCAGCACATAAAGGGTTGGGGGCATGGAGGGTCTATGATGGAGACTTATAGGAGAGAAGGTTAGCAATGAATTGATGGGATTCTGCTGGGGGGATGTGGAAGGAGGACGTGAAACTCTCCCCTTTGGGAGCTCCCATTCGTTCCTTGCTCTGTAAGTCAAACAGGTTGTGAGAAGGCTCCATAGGGACAGTGTTTTAGGCTGGACCTAACCTAGGCAGGAGTTCTGTCCCTTGTAGTCACTGAAGTCTGCTCCTTCTCTAGGTCTTGTTGGGCCTAAGGGTGATGCTGGTGAAACTGGAGTGCCTGGAGTTGAAGGTCCCAGAGGCTTTCCGGGAATCCCAGGCAGGAAAGGAGAAGCTGGAGAAAGTTCCTATGTATACCGCTCAGCATTCAGTGTAGGATTGGAGACCCGAGTCACCGTCCCCAATGTTCCCATTCGTTTTACCAAGATCTTCTACAATCAGCAAAACCACTATGATGGCACCACGGGCAAATTCCACTGCAACATTCCTGGGCTGTACTACTTCTCCTACCACATCACAGTCTACTTGAAGGATGTGAAGGTCAGCCTCTACAAGAAGGACAAGGCTGTGCTCTTCACCTATGACCAGTACCAGGACAAGAACTTGGACCAGGCCTCAGGCTCTGTTCTCCTCTATCTGGAGAAGGGCGACCAAGTCTGGCTCCAGGTGTATGGGGATGGAGATCATAATGGGCTCTATGCTGATAATGTCAATGACTCCACCTTCACAGGCTTCCTTCTCTACCACGACACCAACTGATTACCACTAACTCAGAGCCTCCACCAGGCCAAACAGCCCAAAAGTCAAAGAACAGTCCACAGGTTTCCATTGTAGTTAGGAGAATGATTTTATTATCTAGTTGGAGGGCTCTGAACATTAGTCACTCATTTACTCATTCATTCATTTACCAAGTACCTTTAAAAAAATCATATATTGTGTTCCCAGTCCTGAAGAAGACATATTCCCTGGCCTCAAGAGTCTGGATGTATTGGCAATGAGAGGATGGTAACATTTACTGGGGAGTTTCAGATACATGACAAGATAAACTACAAGAAAGTCTTCGACAATGCTATTCTGTGCCCCCTGTTTCTCCTGATGTTCATGCCAGTCCTGTGAGGTACACAGGAAAGATATTATTCTTCTCTTTTTATACTTGGGGTCCTGAGGCTGAGACAGTTAAGTGAATACCTAAGGTCACATAGGTATTCACTGGCGGAGCTAGAAATCAAACCCAGGGCTGTGGCCCTTTTCCACTAGCCTGGGTCCTTTTTACAGAATATACGGCCTCTTTGGGGATGTTGGTAGGGGTCTCCCACCTAGCTCACCTGGCTCACCTTTGAATTTGCCTTCATCGTACGTTAAGCCTTTCCCCCAGCAGAGCTCCCTCAGAGAAGGTGGTTCTATGACTAGGTCTCATCCCAGAGGGATGAATCAGTGGCCCCTGCGCTATTCTGTACTCCTCTTCTCCGTGTCTTTCCTTATACTCTTCCCTCTGGCCCAGAAAGCCAACTCCATCTCCAAGTGCTGAAATCCTCCCTGTTCCTCAAGGCCACCTGGTTGAGAAGCTTCTCTGATGAGACAGCTCTTTCCTGCAAACCTTCCTCGCACACTGTTCCCCTGTGACCCTCCGCATGTGACCCTGGAGGAGAATCCTGGGTATGGGAGACAGCCTCCCACCAGGCCAGGGACAACTGCCTGGGGAGGACTGTGTTTCCTTTCCCTCTGAGTCTCCCGGCAGGTTTACGACAAATGCCTCATGAAGACCAGTCTCTTGAATCTCACATCTACCCAGAATTGACTCCATTTCAGTCTCTCCATGTAACTAATCCTTATCTACAAAAAACATTTTTATTTTAGGAACTCCCTGATTGTGAGCATCCAATCTTTGCTCCACTGAACAGCTGAATCTTTTCCACTGGGGTTAGGGATGATCATGCCTTCCAGAACACTTAAAGAATTTTCCCTCAAGGAGGTAGCTTGAGTCTGTGATGAAAAACCCACAAAGGAGTTCGGAAACCATTCTTTCCTTGAGTACCAGCTGGATCTGGGAAGACGGGCCTTCTGAGTCTATTCTTGTTCTTTAACAATTCCACAAAAAGAAAGAAGAAAAGAAAATGATAACAATCTGAAGTGATGGATATGTTAATTAGCTTGTTTGTGGTGATTATTTTACAATGTGTATGTATCTTCAAATTCTACATCTTAAATATACGCAATTTTTTACTGTCAAAAATTCTTCAAAAAAATTACAGATCGTTGATAGTAATAAACAGCTTCTCAGGAGAGAATAGCTTGAGTAACACTCTTCAAAGATTTTAGCAAAAGCAGAATTAATAGGATTCTGGATAAATATAGAAGTGGAAAACCTATTTTTTGCTTACGGTTTTAAATTCTGAATGATTCCCTTTTATACGTGTACTGCTGTTCATTAACTATTATTTCTACATATAGAGCCTTGTCTCTTAAAATGCTTACCTATCATTATTTTCAAGTAAAGATACTGTCCAGCATTAAAAGCAGAAGCACTTGCATCACGTGCCTTTTGTTTTCATTTTTGGAGAAAGACATGGGGGTTAGAGAGGAACAAAGCGATAAACCTTGTGTTAGGCAAGATTCTACGTTGTAAACGACAGAAAATCCAACTCAAACTAACCTAAGGAAAAAAAGGTATTTCCTTGCATAATGGGAAATATCAGAGCTGTTCTGTCTTCAGGTAAGGCTTGAACTAGTGGCTCAAGCGATATCATCCAAGACCCTTTTCTGTCTGTGTTTCCACTCTGCATTCAGCGGGGTAGGCGTCCCTTTCAGGCTCTATACTGTCTAGTTCTAGGCTCTCCCTCATGATATCAAAAAGACTGTAACCTGGGTAATTGTAGGGCTCACTTCATTTGTTTCCCTTCTCTTACGGATCATAGTCCTGCACTACCTGTTGTCCAATATCTGAAATTTATTTTTCGTCTATTTCCTCCAGTTTTCTAGTTGCTTATGGTGGGAGGATAATTCCAGACTCCATTAATCTGTCATGGTTGGAAATGCAACCCCAGAGTTTTAAGGATATTTCATCAGTTACAGTTCCAGCTTATAAATCTTTCGTTCTTTTTGCCTTCAGTACTATGAATAAGAAGACTTTAGAAAGTTAGTAATGGTATCATCATACATTTAGTATTGTGTTGTTAATGAAGTATAAAGGCACTTGCTTTTATGTAAGTTTCTGGTCATTTATCAGTGGAAGAACCATTTAACAATATTTTTTGATTTTTTTCTGATTACAAAGATAATGCATTTTCATCACAAAAAATTGGAAAGTACAGGACAGTTTCAAGGAAAAATAAAATTCAATCATAATTCTGCTTCCAAGAGACTATTACAGTAAACATTTTGTTCTACCAGTTCTTTTGTGTATATACATATATACATATATAAGTTGATAGTGATTTCTTAAGCTACAGTATTGGGGGACAGGGTAGGGTATCACAAATAACCCTCAAACTATAATTTAAACCAAAATTGTCAGAATGCTTTAGAATATAGTTTGAAGGTAAAGTAATTTAGTTTAGTGGATATTTTACATGTAAACAACCTATGCAATATATACATATATCGAATCATTATGTTGTACATCTGAAGCTAATATAGTGTCAAATGTCAATTATATCTCAATTTAAAAAAGCCCAGTGTGTTAGAGGAACGAATGTTAGCTTTCGCTATGGTACAAGGATAGTCTTTTCTAGGGTTAGGCTGACTCTTCCTTGGTTCACTTGCTCAAAAACTGAAGGAACTGTGGACTTTGTTTTCAACAAGTCTAACCACGTGTGACAAAGAGGTAGCTGATTCTTTTTAGCCTAATCCCCATGCCTAGGAGTAGAAGGTCAGCATCTCCAATAATAAAAGAAATGCACGTTAAAAATGAAAAAAAAAAAACAAAACCCCAACCTTTGTTTGGGTTCTCAACACTTTTGGATTTATGGCGTACGTTGCATTCTAGAAATTTTGGCAGCACTCAAGGAGAGCTTGCTGACTAAGTCAGGGGTCACTCCTCAGCAGTGGTGGCTCCTGTGAGTGTAAAAGCACCCTTCACTAGCACACTAATTATTTGGTTGCCTTCTATACCGCTTCACAGTTTGAGAACGCGAGGTTCCATGACTTTGCTCTCCTACCTAATTTCCAGTAAATGGATCTTAGTGAGATGAATCTGCTTAGGGAGTGGCGTTTTCCGAAATGTGTAATTTTCACAGCAGAAAAAGAGGTGTTTGAATGAAGAACCTCAGGGAGTCAGGTTAAGAATGGGATTATTTCTACAAGGTGATGCCTGTGCTGGGCTTAACTTCTTAAGAGCTTTCTTTTGGACTTTACCAAAAGCCTCGTTTCAAGCATTTCTTAAGGTTTGCTCTTCCTGCAATGTTTTAATTTCCTTAAATTTCTTGAGCCACTTAGTACAGTCTTTTGTTGTGGTGTAGGGGACAAGAAAGGGACAGGGCAGTCAAATAAGGCGAGGCTTGCCCTAAATCAACCTCCAGTGTTTGTGGAGAGGAAACAGTAAGCTGTGTGGCTTGTGTTCGGAAGTGTCTGACAGGGAACAGGAGGCCTGTGGCAAAGCTGAGAGAAGCTGCAAAGCCACTCCACTCACAAGAGGGCCAAGTGGAGTCACCTAAGACACAATGTTTGCTTTTCCTGTATTTCTCCTGGAGGAAACAGACCATTTAAAAGGGACAGGAGGAAGAGGAAATTTGGATTACATAATACAGTTGTTAAAAAATTGGAATCACACTGAACATTCAGCGTTTGCCCTGCCTTTTTAAGTAAATTGAATATTTTTCTATGTCATGGAATACAGTTTGTAAGTGTGATTTTTATATGGATGCACAGCGTTCCACCATACAGATATTTCTCAGCCAGCCAGGGACCACTGCTATAATGGAATACCAGAAACTGGGTGACTAAAACAATAGGAGTTTATTTCTCACTGTTCTGGAGGTTGGCATGTCTGAGATGAGGGTGCCAGCACGGTTGACTTCTGGGGAGGGCCCTCTTCCTGATTTGCAGATGGCTGTCACTCATGTGGTGGAGAGAGTGAGTTTATCTCTCTGTGTCTCTTCTTATAAGGGCACTAATCCCATTCATGAGGGCTCTATCATCGTGACCTAATTACCTCCCACAGGCCCCAACTCCAAATACCACAATACAGGGGATTAGGCCTCAATAGATGAATTTTAGAAGGACACAAACATTCAGTCTATCGCAGGGTGTCACAGTGATTTATTTGGATGTTTATACCTAGAAATGAAACATGCTGGCAGATGTGTGTATAGATGGGGCAAAATGCTTGACTATTGACTATTTTGAAGAATGGTGTCAGAGCCCAAATAACTTGGAAGTCTCCACCCTGGGCTGGTTGGCTGAATATTAATTACGGCTGGAAAATAGAGATGAGGAGAATGGCTCACAGACTTATGGCTGTGTTTGAATGATGTTATTAACAGAGTAAACTTTATAAAACCCAGGCTTATGAAAGCTGAACTGTTTTCTATGATTTGAGCTTGTAGAAAACTTCCTTAATATGCCACTCCTGCACACACAGCTGTTGACTGGCTGAGGTCTGGCAAAGGGCGAGCCAGTGCTCAGTGAAGAGTTGAAGTAGCCGTTTTTTCTCAGATTCACACATTTCTTTCGACTTATTGGCAGCAAGATATTATCTGGTTCATAGTCTTGCTTACTTGGCAGACACCTTTTTTTTAGTAAACATGAATACATTAAATCTGAATCCTAAAGACAAAGACCTCACTGTTTTCTTTATTCATGACACAATCACAGTCACAAAAAAGGAAGCATGAATTCTGGTATTCAAATGAAGAAAAAGTTCTATGGAGTTGTTTTCCCATCCTGGAAAACTTTCTCTCAGAGAATAATTTTATGATGATGGTTCTATGAGCAATGATACAATGCTGTAAATGTTTGCATGCCAAACTCCTTTCAACGAGGCAGTGTTTTCTCTGGAAACTGGAAATTGTGACACAGTCCGGGCAATAGCATACTCCCTGTCCTCAGGAATAAAGGGGAGGAGCGCTGAGTGGCACTCAGGTGTAATAGAGATTTAAGGTATTTCCAAGTATTTATATTTGATCAGGTGATCAAATATAAATAAAAATATGCCACGATTTCCAAGATACAGCAGAAGAAGTTACCATTACATCCCGTCTTTTCCTATTATAGTTCAGTCTCATAAAAAATGCACATTTATTGAGAGAGATGTCTTTGAAACGTGTAGGGAATTACAGCCCTCACAGTGAGCACGAGAACTGAGATGTGAATCTGTTGTTTCCCTTGTTGTTCTTCAGTTATCTTCTTTGGACACAAGCTTCTCACCAGGCTGTGTATTATCCGTTGTATAAAGACGGATATTTTTCATTCTGTATAGCCACTGATGCAAGCCAACTACAAAATCCTTAAAAAGGGATCGTCAAGGGTAATTCTAATAGATTTGGCTGTTGCCTTAAGCACTGGCAGAGACTACCGGAACTCACTGATATTTGCATGCTCCTCTATATTTCCCCGCCTCCCCTGTAGTTAGGTGGGCCCCATGACTAGGTCCGGCCAATGGAATTGGAGCAGAGGTGGGTGTCACTTCCAGGCTGAAGTAATTAAGTGTCTCATGTGCCTTCCCACATACTGTGTTCTCCTTCCATAGTGACAGTGGAGGCCAAATGTTAGTGATGGATGATGGTCGAGTCACAGGGTGAAAGGAGCCTGTATCCCTGAATTACCCTTTAGAAGAGAGTCTCCTTAAAGAGTTTCCCAATTCATGACTATAACTTGCAAGAAATAAACCTTTATTTCGTTAAGATTTATTGTGTTATGAAATTTAAGGAGGGCATTTATTACTGCTGCCAGCATTTCTTATTCCTTTAGAATCCAACTTCCCACCTCCACTGTCAACTCTTAGGTAAACTCAATACTCTGTGTTTCCGCAAGACAAAACACAGCAAGTTCCTTGATACAGTCCTGAAAACAAACATTTAACTGTCAAAGAATGCATCTGATATCAAGCTTTTTTGTTCAAACTATCGATGTCACATTTCTCATAAATTTGGTGAGAGGATTTATCTTGCTAAAACTGATCTTTAAAATACTTTATATATTATTTTGGGGATATAGTATGATGATTTTTCTGATTCTTGCTTTATATGATTAAATTAAATATATCAATTTCATTGTGTTCTTTTTTTTAAGAATTAGTTCCTTTTAATTTGGACAAATAGATATAGATAATTTGTTTGGATTACTGTTATATTGAATAATTAGTAAATATATTCCATTGGTTATGTAATTACTGGCTCACAAGAGAGGATAGACTAGGAAAAAATTCTAATTAATTGTATACACTGTGCTAAAACAAGAGTGTGTATGAAAGAAGTTGACTGCACATCATGAAAGGATTTTAGACATTAAATGCTTTATGAAGAAATTCCCACAACAGCAAATGTTACAAACATGGTAATATATTTGAATATAATGATTTAGAAATGACAATAGAATATCAATTTGAATTGTTTTCCAAATATTAATTAATTGCTTAGGCATTTTCAAAACTATTGGTTAAGATACATCAATGTAAGATGAAATTTACAACTTTTATCTCTAGAATGACTCCTGGCTTATTTCCTTCACCCCTTTAATGCCTGCAATTCTGTTCATCAACCACCTATCAATGAGCATTTATTTATATATTTATTTTTTTATTGCAGTGACATTGGATTCTAAAATTTTATAACTTTCAAGTGTACATCATAACATATTTCGAATTCTGTGTAGATTACATCATGTTCACCACCTAAAGACCAATTACAATCCATCACCACACACGTGTGCCTAATCACCCCTTCCGTCCTTCTTCCTCCTCCCTTCCCCTCTGGTAACCACCAATCCAATCTCTGTTTCTATGTGTTTGTTTGCCTTTGTTTTTATCTTCTACTTATGAGTGAGATCATATGGTATTTGACTTTCTCCCTCTGTCTTATTTCACTCAGCATAATACCCTCAAGGTACATTCATGTTGTCACAAATGGTCGGATTTCATCATTGCTTATGGCTGAGTAGTATTCCATTGTGTATAAATACCACATCTTCTTTATCCATTTGTCCCTTGATGGGCACCTAGGTTGTTTCCAAGTCTTGACTATTGTGAATAATGCTGCAATGAACATAGGGGTGCAAGTATCTTTATGCCTTTGCATTTTCAAGTTCTTTGGGTAAATACCCAGCAGTGGAATACCTGGATCACATCGTAGATCTATTCTTAATTTTCTGAGGATACTCCATACTGTTTTCCATAGTGGCTGCACCAGTTTGCACCCCCACAGTAGTATATGAGGGCTCCCTTCTCTCCACATCCTCTCCAACACTTGTTGTTTCCTGTCTTGTTAATTATAGCCATTCTGACCGGAGTGAGGTGATACCTCATTGTAGTTTTGATTTGCATTTCCCTGATAGCTAATGATGTTGAATAGCTTTTCATGTG
Source organism: Equus quagga (assembly GCF_021613505.1). Lineage (NCBI taxonomy): Eukaryota > Metazoa > Chordata > Mammalia > Perissodactyla > Equidae > Equus > Equus quagga. The sequence continues at coordinate 35,254,237 of NC_060270.1, read as the reverse complement.
CCAGTGGGCCATCTGTATACTTTCTTTGGAGAAATCTCTGTTCAGATCTTTTGCCCATTTTTTAATTGTGTTGTTGGCTTTTTTGTTGTTGAGATATATGAGTTCTTTGTATACTTTGGATATTAACCGTTTATCTGATATATGGTTTGCAAATATCTTTTCCCAATTGTTAGGTTGTCTTTTCATTTTGTTGATGGTTTACTATGCTGTGCGGAAGCTTTTTAGTTTGATGTAGTCCCATTTGTTTATTTTTTCTATTGTTTCCCTTGCCCGGTCAGACATGGTATTTGAAAAAATGCTAAGACTGATGTCAAAGAGCATACTGCCTATGTTTTCTTCTAGAAGTCTCGTGGTTTCAGGTCTTACATTCAAGATTTTAATCCATTTTGAGTTGATTTTTATGCATGGCATAAGGTAATGGTCTACTTTCATTCTTTTGCATGTGGCTGTCCAGTTTTCCCAACACCATTTATTGAAGAGACTCTCCTTTCTCCATTATATGTTCTTGGCTCCCTCATTGAAAATTAACTGTCCATAGTTGTGTAGGTTTATTTCTGGACTCTCAATTCTGTTCCATTGGTCTGTGTGTCTGTTTTTGTGCCAGAACCATGCTGTTTTGGTTACTGTGGCTTTGTAGTATATTTTGAAATCAGGGAATGTGATATCTCCAGCTTTGTTCTTTTTCCTCAGGATTCCTTTGGCTATTTGGGGTCTTCTGTTGTTCCATATGAATTTTAGGATTCTCTGTTCTATTTCTGTGAAAAATGTTGTTGGAACTTTGATAGGGATTGAATTGAATCTATAGATTGCTTTAGGAAGTATTGACATTTTAACTGTGTTAATTCTTCCAACCCAAGAGCACGGAATATCTTTTCATTTCTTTGTGTCTACCTCAATTTATTTCAACAATGTTTTATAGTTTTTGGTGTACAGATCTTTCACCTATTTGGCTAAGTTTATTCCTAGGTATTTTATTCTTTTTGTTGCAACTGTAAATAGGATTGTAGTCTAAATTTCTCTTTCTGTTACTTCATTGTTAGTGTATAGAAACTGATTTTTGTATGTTGATTTTGTATCCTGCGACTTGACTGTATTCATTTATTACTTCTAAAAGTTTTTTAGTGGTGTCTTTAGGGTTTTCTATATATAAAGTCATTTTGTCTGCAAAGAGTGACAGTTTCACTTCTTGTTTTCCAATGTGGATTCCTTTTATTTCTTTTTCTTGCCTGATTCCTCTGGCTAGGACTTCCAATACTGTGTTAAATAAGAGTGGTGACAGAGGGCATCCTGTCTGGTTCCTGTTCTTAGAGGGATAGCTTTCAGTTTTTCCCCGGTTGAGAATGATATTTGCTGTGGGTTTGTCATATATGGCCTTTATTATGTTGAGGTATTTTCCTTCTATACCCATTTTATTTAGAGTTTTTATCATAAATGGATGCTGTTTCTTGTCAAATGCTTTCTCTGCATCTATTGAGATGATTCTGTGATTTTTATTCTTCATTTTGTTAATGTGGTGTATCATGTTGAGAGATTTGTGGATGTTGAACCATCCCTGCATCCCTGGAATGAAACCCACTTGATCATGATGTGTGATCTTTTTAATGTATTGTTGTATTTGATTTGCTAGTATTTTGTTGAGGATTTTTGCATTGCTGTTCATCAGTGATATTTCTGTAATTTTCTTTTTTTGTGTTGTCCTTATCTGGTTTCAGTATCAGGATAGTGTTGGCTTCGTAGAATGAGTTAGGAAGCCTTCCCTCCTCTTCAATTTTTTGGAAGAGTTTGAGAAGGGTGGGTATTAAATCTTCTTTGAAGGTTTGGTAGAACTCACCAGGGAAGCTGTCTGGTTCTGGACTTTTATTTTTTGGGAAGTTTTTGATTACTGTTTCAATCTCCTTACTGGTGATTGGTCTATTCAAATTCTCTACTTCTTGATTCAGTTTTGGAAGGTTGTATGATTCTAAGAATTTATCCATTTCTTCTAGATTATCCAATTTTTTGGCGGACAGCTTTGCATAGTATTCTCTTATAATCTTTTGTATTTCTGAGGTGTCTGTTGTAATTTCTCCTCTTTGATTTCTAATTTTATTTATTTGAGGCTTCTCTCTTTTTTTCTTGGTGAGTCTAGCTGAAAGTTTGTCAATTTTGTTTATCTTTTCAAAGAACCAGCTCTATGTTTCATTGATTGTTTTCTTTTTTCTTCTTTTAGTCTCTATTGCACTTATTTCTGCTCTGATTTTTATTATTTCCTTCCTTCTGCTGATTTTGGGCTTTGTTTGTTCTTCCTTTTCCAGTTCCTTTAGGTGCACTGTTAGATTGTTTATTTGGGATTTTTCTTGTTTGTTGTGGTAGGCTTGAATTGCTATAAACTTCCCTCTTAGTACTGCTTTTGCTGTAGCCCACAGATTTTGGCACATTGTATTTTCATCTTCATTTGTCTCCAGGTATTTTTTGATTTCTTCTTTGATTTCTTCATTGACCCAATCATTGTTCAGTAGCATTTTGTTTAATTTTCACATTTTTGTGGCTTTTCTGGTTTTCTTCCTGTAGCTGATTTTTAGTTTCATACCATTATGGTCAGAAAACTTGCTTGGTATTATTTTGATCTTCTTAAATTTATTGAGATATGTTTTGTGGCCTAATATGTGATCAGTCCTGGAGAATGTTCCATGTACATTTGAAAAGAATATGTATTCTGCAATTTTTGTATGGAATGTTCTATATATATCTACTAGGTCCATCTGGTCTAATGTGTTGTTTAAGGCCAGTGTTTCCTTATTGATCTTCTGTTTGGATGATCTATCCATTGGTGTAAGTGGAGGGTTAAAGACTCCTACTATTATTGTGTTACTGTCTATTTCTCTTTTTATGTCTGTTAATAATTGCTTTATATATTTAAGTGCTCCTATGTTGGGTGCATAGATATTTATAAGTGTTATATCCTGTTGTTGGATTGTTCCCTTTATCATTATGTAGTGCCCTTCTTTGTCTCTTGTTAAGTTTTTGTTTTAAAGTCTATTTTGTGTGATATAAGTATTGCCACCCCAGCTTTCTTTTCTTTGCCATTTGCATGGAGTATCTTTTTCCATCCCTTCACTTTCAGTCTGTGAATGTCTTTAGGTCTGGAGTGTGTCTCTTGTTTGCAGCATATAAATGGGTCTTGTTATTTTATCCAATCGGCCACCTATGCCTTTTATTTTGAGGAAGATTAGCCCTGAGCTAACATCTGCTGCCAATCCTCCTCTTTTTGCTGAGGAAGACTGGCCCTGAGCTAACATCTGTGCCCATCTTCCTCTACTTTATATGTGGGATGCCTACCACAGCATGGCTCGTCAAGCAGTGCCATGTCTGCACCAGGGATCTGAACTGGCAAATCCTGGGCTGCCGAAGCAGAATGTGTGCACTTAACCACTGTGCCACTGGGCCGGCTCCATGCTCTGCCTTTTGATTGGAGCATTTAGTCCATTGACATTTAAAGTAGCTATTGATAAATATGTATTTATTGCCATTTTGCTACTTTTTTTCTGGATATTTTAGTAGTTCTTCTCTGTTCCTTTCTTCTCTCTTGTTCTCTTCCCTTGTCATTTGATGGCTTTCTTTAGCAATATGTTTGATTTCTTTCCTCTTACTTGTTTATTTATTATAGGTTTCTAGTTTGTAATTACTATGAGGTTCCTATATAATATTCTACGTATATAGCAACCTATATTGAGTTGATAGTCTCTTTAGCTTGACCTCTTTTTAAAAGCTCTACTCTTTCATTCTCCTCCTCCCACATTTATTTTTTTGAAATCATATCTAATTTCTTATTTTGTGTGTTTCTATCCATTACCCTCTTATCATTGAAATAGGTAATTTTAGTAATTTTGTCTTTTAACCTTCATACTATCTTCATAGGTGGTTAATTTGCTAACTTTACCGTATTTTTGCCTTTCAGGTCATTTTATTGCCTGTTTTTTTTCTTTTTGATAATTTTCTTATCACTTTTTGTGGTATTCTCTTTCCCACTTAAATAAGTCTCTTCAGCATTTTTTGTAGAACTGGTTTCTTTGTGATAAACTCCTTTAATTTTTGCTTTATCTCTCTTTCCATTCTGAATGATAACCTTGCTGGATAGGGCATTCTTGCTGTCGGTTTTTTCCTTTCAGCACTTTAAATAAGTCATGCCACTCTCTTCTAGCCTGTAGGGTTTCAGCTGAGAAGTCTGCTGATAGTCTTGTGGGCTTTCTTTTGTATGCCACTTGTTGCCTTTCTCTTGGTGCTTTTAGGATTCTCTCTTTATCTTTCATTTTGGACATTTTAATTATATGTGTCTTGGTGTGGGCCTCTTTAGGTTTATCTTGTTTGGGGCTCTCTGTGCTTCCTGTACTTGGATATCTGTTTCCTTCCTCAGATTAGGAAACTTTTCAGCTATTATTTCTTCAAATAGGTTCTCTGCCCCTTTGTCTCTCTCTTCTCCTTCTGGGACACCTATAATATGAATGTTAGTGTGCTTGATATTGTCCCAGAGTTCTCTTAGACTGTTCTCATTCTTTTTAAGTCTTTTTTCTTTTATATGTTCATCTTGGGTGGTTTCCTCTAGTATTTTGTCCAGCTCACTGATCCATTCTTCTGTATCATCTACTCTGCTATTGAGTCTCTCTGGTGAATTTTTCATTTCCAGTATTGTAGTCTTCATTTCCAATTGATTCTTTTTTATATTTTCCAATTCTTTGTTGATATTCTCATGGTGTTTATCCATTCTTCTCCCAATATCAGTGAGCATCCTTATGAGTTTTTGTTTGAACTCTTTATCAGGTAGATTGCTTATTTCTGTTTCATTTAGTTCTGGGGTTTTGTCCTGTTCCCTTGCTTGGAACATCTTCCTTTCCTCTTCATTATGCCTCTTTCTCTGTGCTTATATCTATGTATTAAGTGAGTCAGCTATGTCTCCTGATCTTGGAGAAATGGCCTTATGTGAGAGATGTCTTTTCAGGCCCAGCAGCGTGCTACCCTCTCATCACCAGTCCAAATGATCCAGAAGTGATGCCTGTGTGGGCTACTTCTGTCCTTCTGCTGTGGTAGGGTTGCTCTCACTGCAGGTACCCAGGGAGTCTAGTCTTCCCTTCCCTGGCCGGCTGTTTGTAAATCAGGTTTGGGGAGCTCCAGCACCATTGCCTACAAGCTTGGATAGCACACTCTTGTTTCAGTTTTCCTGTTAATTGAGTAGGCCTCCAAGGTAGCTGGTTGCTAAGCTCAGGGGCTTACAGTTGCTGTAGGCCTCAGGCCTGCAAGGCTGTTGTCAGCTTTCTTAGGATTGCAGCTCAGTGGGGCTTGCCCTAGGCATGGGAGCACCCAATTGTTTCAGTCTTTGGAAGGTGGGGCTGATCCTCTTCATAGCTGTTTGTGAAGCACAGGTCTTCTGCCACTGATAAGCCCCACCTCCCACAGGTGCACACACACTGTCAACACCTTCCTGGCCCATGCACACTTCCCAACCCCCTGGAGCATACCCAGTCACCCCACTGCAGAGGCCCTCACCTCTCCACCCACACCCCCCAACAGTTCACCTGATCCTCACACAGGCCCTGCCCCACAGAGGTGACACACATGCCTCCCTGTAAAGGATCAAGGTGCTGAGCCTATGCATGCTGAGAAGTAGCCAGAGGGCTTACTGTTGGGTGAGGCTGGTCCCTAGGGTGGGCAGCCTGCCCTGGCTGAAATGGATTAAATCTCTGCTCTAGTGGGTGGGGCAGACTCCTGGGCTAACAGGCCAGGGGAAGAACTCCAGTGGCACCTGCCAGTGTCTGTGTCAGCACACCTGTACTAGGTCACAATGATGGCTGCCACAAATGTCTCAGTCTCTGGAAAGGTCTCACCTCTCACCAAGATGCACCCAGAGCCTACCAGGTGTGCCTCTTTTCCCCAAAGGACTGTTCATCTTTCTTTCTGGTGATTTTAAGTTGCTCTCTGAGATGGGTGAATTTGTACATGGGCCCTTTAAGAGCTGGCTTTATTCTGCTTATGTTGGTAGTCATTAGTAGCCAGTGAAACCAGATAGTAGGACACTCATCTCAGTTGTGCTGAGTCTGAAGGATGCTTATAGCAGTAACATGCCCCTACTAAAGTCCCCACTTCTCCAGGGATGGCTGCCTACCTTAGGGTGGCTCCCACCTGGCTGGCTATGAAACTCTGCAGCTGGTAAAGTTGGCTTTTTTTCTTTCCAGAAGGAATTTCTGCCTCTTCTGCCTCAGTCAGCACTGTCCCATGTTTTGAGGGTTCTTTTTATCCAGTTTTCAGTTCTGTCTCTGGGGTAATTTTTCTAAGAATAGTTGTAACCTGGTTGTGTTCATGGGAGGAGGTGAGTTCAGAGTCCCCTATGCTGTCACCTTGATGAGATCTCCCCTTACTGTGTTCTGAAATGAGTGCTGTAACTTTCAGTTGTCTCTTAGATACATTTGAGAAATCCTGTAGTCTTCCTAAGGCTAGAAAGCACGTGTAATAACTAGATGGTCTTGAAACATAAAATAATGATACTGTTTCCATTCAATCATTTATACATTCAACAAAAAAATATTGACCACTTACTATTAGACAATATCTGTGCTGGGCAGAGTACAACTGTGCTTTCCAATTTAGTAACCACTAACCACACGTGGCTTCATAAATTTAAGTTTAAATTAATGTAAATTTAAAAAATCAGGGGCCAGTTCCATGGTCAAGTGGTTAAGTTCATGTGCTCTACTTCAGTGGCCAGGGCTTTGGCCAGTTCTGGCCCTGGGCATGGACATGGCACTGCTCATCAAGCCATGCTGAGGTGGCATCCCACATAGCACAACCAGAAGGACCTACAACTAGGATATACAACTATGTGCTGGGGGGCTTTGGGGAGAAGAAGAAAAAGAAGATTGACAACAATTGTTAGCTCAGGTACCAATCTTTAAAAAAAAATCAGTTCTTCCATCACTCTAACCATATTTCAAGTGCTCAATAGCTACATGTAGCTAGCAGCTACCTTATTGGATAGCACAGAAGAATAGTACCATCATCCAGAAAGTTCTACTAGACGGTACTTATCTAGAAGGAAGATAGACATATAAACTTATATTTCCCCCTTAATTTAATAATTGTTTCCATAAAAATGAATAAAATATGGTTAGGAGCTAAGAGGGGGAGATGCTGCCAGAGAAGTCAGGAAGTCTGTGTGTTGGAGCTAACATTTGAACTGGTCTTAAAAGATGAGAAGGAATTTGCTAAAATGAGAAGGAGCAAGGGAGGACATGCCACTAAGAGTGGAGAGCAGATACCAAGTCATAAAGCACCAAGAGGCTGATAGGCAAAGCGAGAAGTTCAATGTGGCTGGAGAGAAACCTGCATAAGAGAAAAGACCAGAGGTGAGGCTGGGTGTGGCAAGAGCAGGCAAAGAGAGACTGATGGGGTAGGAAGTATTTGGACTTTATCTTTTGGTGATGGGAAGCCAACAAAAACCTTTTAAGCAGGAGCATAATATAATAAGACTGGAATTGTATTAAGGTCACTTGCCAGCATTATTGATGTTAAAAGACTAGATTGGAGGCTATCTGTTATGGATCCCAGCAGTGAAGACAAAAGTAGTAGTAACTGAGTTGAGGAGGAAAGACTCAATTCTAGAGATATTTCTATATTAGAATTATAAAGTTAGGATATAATTATAGATTAACTTTTGCTGCTTAATTCAACAGAAGTGTTGGTATGAGTCAGGTGAAAGGAGAAGTGTGAGTGTGTGTTAGGTGGGGGTGGGTGTCTCAGCTCTACTCACAGAAAACGAACAGACAGGGCTTGGCACACACCTCTATCTTACCACACTAGGGCTGTGCTCTTGAGAAAGTGGCCTGAATATCAGTTCATTGCAGAAAACCCTTTGTGACCTTCCTGACATTTGGAGTTACAAGAAGCCCACTTCCTCTTAGGAAGTCCTTTAGTTAAAAGGACTCTTTGGATGTTACCTCTCTATTGAGAATTATTGCCTTTTAATGCACTTGTTTTGTCATCTTAAATATCCATTGTGTACTTTGAGGTTTTTTAGCTCAGGGCTGTGTATGTGTTGAGGCATGATGTGATGAGTAACAGGGGGTGAGATATTTGGAATTCGTGTAAACATGAGCCTTATGAAAATGTCTAAGGCTGATAGGTGCCTGTTGGTGAAGAGCTTTTAGGAGTTGATCACAGCTGATGAGAACCTGGTTCCTCAATAAGGATGAGATTCCTGATTTACTGTTCAGTCTACCTAAGTAAATTTTCAGGTCACTTATGGTTTCTCAGAAGGAGTGAGAAGTGTTTACAGTAGAGTACACTGGCCAGACCAACCAGACACACCACTTCCCTTTGTCAGCTTATCACTGGGCCTGGTTTCCTCTCCAACTGGGTAAACTTCCTTTTCTTATCCCTGTTTTCTCTCAAAATCAGCACTTTCCTAATGATTTCCTGTTTCTGACCAAAGTCTTCCTGAGATCACATGTGAAATCAAGCAGGAGAAATTAGTCAGGCTGCCATGGCGAGAGAATTTGAAGTCCCAAAATGTGTCTCGGTTATGGAAAGTTCAAGAATTAGAAGAAGGTGGAACGTGGGGGCCCTCAGCCTGCTGTCCATTCCTTCCCCACAGGAGTATCTGTGGTGACAGGAGACACTCAGCTTTCCAAGCAAGTTTCTGCACACAGCCCAGTGGAAAAACAGCCTTTAAGCCCCTCCTCTTAAATAGAAAAGGATTAAAATTAGAAATAAACGTTTCTCATTTGAGAATGTCAAGCAGCTTCTAATTAGTGTAGTCTCTAAAATTGAAGGCTAAAAATGCTTCAAAGGCTAAAAATGCTACATTTCTGTTGCCTCCTTTATGCCATGGTATTTTTTCCTGACCACTAACAATTTTATTGCAGGAAGAGCCTTCTAAGTATCACAAATTTGATAGCTTATTTTTCTGACGTGCAGAATAAGTCTTTTTGTTTTGTTCTGTTTTGAATACTTTTGTTACATTGTTCATAATCTTACCATAAATCTAGTGGGAAAACTGATGATGAATTCAAACTCTGTTTGTTGATGTAAAACGTTAAGTAGTAAGTTTGCTAATCCTTTCTTACAGGTGCTTTCTATGAAAACCTGTAAAAACTTAATTTGTCATGGGGTTAAGATGAACACTTTACTTGGTCACCTTTTTCTTTCATGGTAAGGAAGATTGGCCCTGAGCTAACATCTGTTGCCAAACTTCCTCTTTTTTATCTCCCCAAAGCCCTAGTACATAGTTGTGTATCCTAGTTGTAAGTTACTCTGGTTCTGCTCTGTGGGACGCCACCACAGCATGGCCTGATGAGTGGTGTGTAGGTCTGCACCCAGGATCCCAACCAGTGGACACTGGGCCACCGAGGCGGAGCATGAGAAATTAACCACTAGGCCACAGTGCCAGCCCCTTGTTACCTTCTTATAGCAGTAGAAATAAAAGTGATTCTGGTCGTTTTCCTGAATATTAAACATAATGGAAAACTCTCACTTTGTTTAAATTGGTTTTGACGGCCCCCAGATCGTCCTGGCCTCTATTCATATTAACACACAGTGGCTGAACTGGTGATGCTTCCTGAGACAGGTTGTACTAGACAAGTAATGAGCTGGGGTCAGTTCAACAGCCAAAGGATCAATCAAAAAGTATCAGTACACCAAAAATATAATAATTTTGATGTGCATAAACATACAAGGTTCTTCATTGTAGCAATGTTTGTATAATAGCCTAAATGCCCATAATAGAGAATTAGTCAATGAATTCTAGTAGCTCTAACAGAGTAGAATACCATGCAGGCAGTAATCAGGATAATGCAGTTCTATATTCATTATCATGAAAAATTTCTATAAATATTTTTTAGTGAAAAATATATCATTTACATGAAATATATAGATATTACATATATTTTTATATATATATATATAAATTTAACATTATACAAGTGCGCGTGTGTGTTTTGGGAGACCACTGCAAAGATTTCCAACAAAATATTAGCAGGAGTTACTTCTGGGGGTTAGTATTTTGTTCTTTTAAATTTTTCGTACTGTTCTATAGTCCTTGAATTGGCTACATAAAATTTTCTACTATAATAGAAAAAAACCAATAAAGGTATTTTAACATCTTTGTTTGTTTTATCACTCTTCATGAGAGCAGGCGGCTTGGAGAGAGGAAACCCAGGAGAGGAATGGGGGTGGGTCATTCCTGCGGTGACAGAGGGAAGCCTCCGCTATAAACCGGAAGTGGGTGTGATCGTCCCCATTGACAGACCTGTACAAGGAAGCTGAGGCCTTCCCAGCACATTCTTTCCCACTTTCTATTGGACGTCCTACCCAACTACTTGATGTTCCAAGTGGGCGACGTTTGAAATTTTCTGTCTTTTAATTAATTTATTTATTTTTAAAGATTGGCACCTAAGCTAACACTCTGTGCCCAGGATCCAAACTGGAGAAACTCTGGGCCACTGAAGTGGAGCACGTGAACTTAATCAATAGGCCCCAGGCCGGCCCCAATTTTATGCCTTTTTATCTGCCTAGAATGGCTTCTTTCCTAGCTGACTTTCATAAATACTTCAAATATCACCTCCATTTTGAAACCTTCCTGGGCTGCTCCAGGTAGATATGGAATTGCAAATATTTGTTTATACATCAGTTAACTGAGCTAGATTGTGGATGTCCAGTGACAACCACGGTGATGGTGATCATTCCTTGTGATCCTAACCGTAAAAGAACCGGAAAAAGCACCCTGTGGTATAAAGAATGGTGAATGCTATGGGTGGTAGGAAGACAGGATAGGAAATACTGCAGTCACAAACAGTCGGGGACAGATAAATGGTTATGCTGCTCAGCCTCTATGCAGGGTAGGAGAAGAAAAATGCTCAAAATGTCAATCCTGAAGTTTCATAAAATATTTAAATATATGAAAAGTCCCTAAACTTTGTCTATAATAAGTTCAAGATAGTATTTTTCACCTATTATATTAAGAACAATCACATAGTTTTAAAACACAGCACATTGGTGGTATTATGCCGAAACAGGAACTTTTAAAGCTGATTGGAGTGTACATTGGTACTTTCAGAAGGCGATTTGGCAGTATCTGTCAAATTTTAAATTCATTCATTTTCAGCCAAGCCATTCTACTTTTAAGAATCTATCCTGCCTCTATCCATACGCATGTGTGAAATGGCATGTACACAGTTACTGACAGCATTTTTTGTAGTAGCAAAAGTTGTGCAAGAAAGGGTTAAATAAATTGTTAAACATCCATGCAGTGGAAGACTCCGTAGTCTTTAAAAAGGATAAAGCGGCTTCAAGTGTACTGGCCTGGAATGATCTCTAAGATGCAGTTTTAAATGAAAACAGCAAAGTGTATAACAGCATATACAATCCGTTAAAATTGTGAATAAAAAGGGATGTATATATATGTATATATAGTCTTAGTCCATTTGGGCTGCTTTAATCATAGACTGGGTGGCCCACAAGCAACAGAAATTTATTCCTCACAGTTTTGGAGGCTGGAAGTCTGAGATCAGGGTGCCAGCAGGTCGGGTTCTGGCATGGACCCTTTTCCAGGTTGCAGACTGCTGACTTCTTGTGTCCTCACATGGTGGAAAGAGAGTAGGTTAGTTATCTGGCCTCTTCTCATAAGGGCACTAATCCCATTCATGAGGACTCCACCCCCATTCATGATCTAATTACCTCCCAGAGGCCCCACCTCCAAATACTATCACTTTGGGAATTAGATTTCAACATATGAATTTTGGGAGGGAAACAAAATTCAGTCATAACACACACGTATACTGCACTCAAAGATATACATACACGTGTTGGTTTGCCAGGGCTGTCACAACAAAGTACCACAGACCGAGTGCCTGAACAACAGAAAGTTACTTCTCACAGTTCTGGGGGCTAGAAGTTCGAGATCATGGTTTTGCAGGGTTGGTTTCTTCTGAAGCCTCTCTTCTTGGCTTCTAGACGGCGTCTTCTGCCATTGCCTTCATCTTGTCTTTCCTCTGTGTCTGCCTGTGTCCTAACCTCTTCTAATAAGGACACCAGTCATAGTGGATTAGGGCCCACCCTAGTGACCTCATTTGACCTTAATTACCTCTTAAAGATCCTATTTCCAAATTCAATCACTTTCTGAAGTACTAAGGGTTTGGTCTTCAACAAGAAGGAGGGAAGGGAGGAGAGAGAATGACGCAATTCAGCCCATGACAATAATGTACGCAATATAGTCTAGTATAGCTGTTAGCGGGCTACACAACCAATGGTGGCCATGTTGGCTCCTGCGGGAGAGAACTGTTGGACCAGGATCAGACAAGGAGAAAGACAACACTTTCAATCCTTTTGTACCTTTTGAAGTATCCCATGCAGGCAATACCTATTTAAAAACTTAATTAGGTAAAAATAAGGGAGAAAATTGGAGTCTCTCAATCCTTTCCTTTTTGTCTGCATTTTAAACATTGCTTTTTTCTTTGCTGAAAATGAATGGTTTATGCATTAAAATCAGCCTGAAAGGTTTGGCTCTGAATCCTTTTGCATTTCTCTAACCTAGGAAATCATTGTTTTGTGCAATTCCCAGCAACAACCTGCTGTGACTTATCCCACATAAACTACCTAGTAATCTATCTTGGAACAGATTCCTTTACGTCAATGGGACGATGGTACAAATCCTTCTTATGGATCTCCCATCACAGCCAGTATAACTCCTTTAAAGTCAGATCCTGTCACTCCTCTGTTCAAAACCCTGCAAAGGCTCCTGTTTTACTCGGAGCAAATGCAAAGTCCAGAGTGTGGCTACAAAGCCTGTGTGATCTGCCCCTCGTTCCTAGTGACGCCCTGTGCTCTCTGCCCCTTGCTCACTGGCCCAGCCACCCTGGCCCCAGCTGCACCTGGAGGCTCCCACCTGAGGGCTCTGCTGTAGCTATGGGATTGCTGTCCCTCAGATGCCCATCGGTCTGCACCTTTCAGATTTGTTCCATCTCCATTCCTCAAGGACACCTCTCTGCCTCGGCCACTGTGTTTACATCTGCAACCTGGCCCCTCCCTCCACCCTTCTTCACTCCCTCAGTCCTGATTCCTCTTAATGCTCAAAATTTTTCTGTAGCACTCATCTCCTTTTATTGTCTGTCTTCTCCACTAGAATGTAAGCTCTATGAGGGTAAGAATCTTCACCTGTCTTGTTCACAGACGAATCTCAAGCACCTAGAATTGTGCCTGGCACATCGTAGGCACTCAATAAATATCTTGAATGAATGACTAGTAACCATGTGCCTTTCTTGAGCCTAAGGAAAGAGCCTCTGTGTCCTAGGCCTCTGTCCTGCCAAACCCCTCATCATGAAACACAAGCCTCTATTTAGTATGATGAACAACAATTATAGTAACCTCACCTCAAATGTTAGGCCCCCTGCTAGGCACTTTACCTGTTGTCTCGCCTTGTGATTTCGGTATTAAAATGTGCTCATTTTACAAATGAAAGCTGTAGGAGAGGAAGAACATTTCCTCTACCCTGTGGGTCCTTCTGGCAGGGCTACAAATTAAATTGACTTGAGACAGAATAACAGGAGAAAATCAAACAAAGCTTTATAACATGTCTACATGGGAGACACTAAGGAAAACTGAGTAACTTGCCAAAACGGCAGAGGCTGTTTTCTTAAATACTGTCTTCAGCCAAAGACAGAGGAGGGTGTTGAGGGTAGTGGTTTGGGGTTTTAAAGGAGAAGAAAGTGACTCACAAGGAAATGGAAAAGTGAATGTTTGGTAAATAGAACTTTGATAAGAGTGGGCTTAGCAAGGATCCTCCCAGTCTACCGGATACCCAGAGTTGTCTATGGTGATGGCCTGTCCTGGGGACAGGCCTTTATCTTAAATTTCCTTTAGTCAGTTATGGGAAAGGTCAAAGATTCTTTCAGAGTCTTTTGTTCTTAAGAATAATCAAGGCAAGGCAAAGAGACACATTTTGGGGTGGCCAATTCTGATCTCCCACAAGGCTTGTAAATGAGAAGCAACCAGCTCAGGATTACCAATTAAGCAAGAGCCCCAGGCATTTTACATAAGACTTTCTGTCATAAATTGAGACCTTTCTGGAAGCACCTCTGTCCCTCCCTCATCTTCTCTCTCAGCTACTAACTGGCTGCCCATCCGCCTTCCTGAAAATAAAATCTGCTTTCCCCTTTAACAGGAATTTAATGAGAGAGGCGGGAGTGGTTAACTGACAGCTATGGTCATCTCAGATAAATTTCATGATAGAATCAGATTTGTGCAGAAGTTTCATTCAACAAACATTTATGAAACTCCTGCTGGGCACCTGGCAACATGCTGGTCTCTGGCTTCTTACGATGACCCTCCAGGAGACTTGCAGAGAATCACACAAATCACTCCTCAAACCCCACCTCTATTTTAATTTAAATTTTCCTGGGCAAGGGCAAACCTGGTCAGTGTGAGCCCCAAATCTGGATGAGCAATGGATGTCCAAGGCTCAGGAAGCCTCCACCTTCTTGATAGCCAGCGCTTTTCTTTTTTGCTGGCAAAGATTCGCCCTGAGCTAACATCTGTTGCCAATCTTCCTCTCCTTATTTTCCTCCTGAAAGCCCCAGTACATAGTTGTATATCCTAGTTGTAAATCCTTCTAGTTCTTCTACATGAGCCACTGCCACACAGCATGACTACTGACAGACGAGTGGTGGGGTTCTGAGCCCAGGAACCAAACGCAGACCGGTGAAGTGGAGGACACTGAACTTTAACCACTAGGCCATCTGGGCTGGCTCATGGTACTCTTGGTTTTAAATTATTTCAGGTAGGAGTGGGAGTCAGATATGATCTAACGCGGCAGAAAAATCCCCCAAATGTCTCTTACCAGGGAAGGTCTTATGCAACTTCTTTAGAAGTAAATCACCTACCTAATTATGGATACCTGGGGCTATAATTACAGATAAAGAGCATTTCCAAAGTCTGAAGTTCTTCCTGCTTCCTTCTCTAAAGCCCCACTGGCAAACCTCCTGGGCTGTCAGGATTCTGCAGAGGTGGGCGAAGCAGGCTGGAAGGAGTAGGCCTGACCGCGAAGCCCTGAAGCCTGGGAGAGTGCGGGATGGCAGTCATGGAGATGTCTAGATGTCCCTCCAAGGGAAGCCTTGCTGCCCGGCTGCAGGACTGGTGAGCAGACAGGCTCCGGTGGTCAGCTCTGTCAGATTCTGCCTCAGATGTACAGTGGCCTCACGGGTGGCCACGCCCCTCTGGGCAGCCTGTGTCCAGAGACTGAGCAGAGTGAGATAACCTCTGTGTGTATCTGAGACACTGACAGTCCTCGCTCCAGAGCTCCCATCAGGTTCACAGAGCTTGTTAGGCCCGCATCATAGTTTAACTTGTTCCTCGGCCTGATCCTGCCCTCTCCCTCTTCCTTTCATAGGTGTTGATCCCTAATAAACATAGTGCACCCCCAAACTCCATTTCAGAGTCTGCTTCCAGAAAATCCAACCTTGATGATGGGTCAGGGTGGGGAGTGCCTTGAGAGCTGGCCTGGTTTGCATCTCTAAGCTCATCTCGTGCAGCTCTGAGCTCAGCCAACACCTCTCCCATACCTACCAGCTGAGGGGGGCTTTTCCTGTTGCTTTAGGCACCAGGGCCTGGAAAACAGCAGGCAGTAATAACCTCCCTTCTAAAGAGAGCTGCCAATTTAAGTACAGCTGCCTTCCTGGGGCTTATTAAGAGATGGCAAACCAGCCCTGCGGCCCCCAGCAATGACCACATACACCCTCCCGCCAAGCCTGGGGAGGAGAGAGGGTGGAGGGGAGACGGGGGATTGTCAAAGGCAAAGAGCAGAGTATGCTGTTCATGATGAGGAAGGTCAAGTGGACGTGCCTCACCTTGGAGGGCTGTGCACTGGGCCAGGTCACCCAGCAGAGGGGCAGATGGCTGAGCGTGAGCCATGGTGGGTGGAGGAGTTGAGCCAAGCTGGATCTCCCATCTGGGCGCTCTCAGAAGAGTTCTCATGTGAGCCCACGACAGACTAGCACTTGGACATCTGCCACACAGGGGACGAATGGGCCAGCCAGCGTCAGCAAGAGAGGCAGTGACTGCAGACAGGATTACATAATGGCCAGTTAGAGAGAGTGACTTTGTCCCCCTTCCCCCCCTCCTGGCTGTCCCTCACTGGAAGTGCTGGTCGTCATCAGAATCCCAGCTCCAGCCTGTATAGGTGAGTCTGAAGTTTTAAACTACCTTTAATAAACCAGAAAGAAGGATTTGAAAGCCTGCGGTTGAAGACAGTAATTGAAAAAGAAAAGAATTTTGTGTTTATGTCCCACGAGATCAAATTTTAGAATTATGCCACCCTCCTTAAACTTCAACTGGATCACCTGCCACCTCATATGTCTTCAGAAAAGCTTGGGAACATCAGGAGGGTGTCATCTCTACTCTGTCCCTCCAGCCTAGGATCTTTGATGGACTATAGATCCATTCTTCTCCTTTTCCCTTCAGTCTCAGCAGTAACAGCGGTTGGTTGAGCATTTACCATTCAGCAGGCAGCATTTTAAATTTTAAATTCTTGATGTGTATTAACTCATGCTGTGTTCACAACCAACTCTCTGAGGTATACACTACTGCTCTCCATATTTTCAGAAGAGGAGATTATGGTACAGAGAACGTGAGTAGCTCGTCAAGTCTCTTATCTAGTGTCTTAGTTAGCTCCTGCTGCTATAACAAATACCACAGCCTGGGTGGCTTAAACAACAAATATTTATTTTTCATAGTCTGAAGCTAGGAAGTCCAAGACCAGGGTGTCGGCAGATTGCGTGTCTAGTGAGCACCTGCTTCCTGGTTTGTAGACACCTGTCCTCTCCTTGTATCTTCAAATGGTGGAGGGAAGGAAGGAGAGGGAGAGAGGGAGAGAGAAGAGCAAGCTTTCTTGTCTCTTTTCAAAAGGGCACTAATCCCATCATAAGAGCTTCACCCTCACTCATGATCTAATCATCTCCCAAAGGCCCCACCTCCAAAGACCATCACTTTGGGGATGAGGGTTTCAACATATGAATTTTGGGAGGACACATTCAGTCTATAGCACTTAGCAAATGGCAGTGACTAGAATTGAGTTGGATAGTTCGGTTCCAAAGCCCTTAGGGGCTTGCCTTCTACACCCCACTGTCTCCTGTCCTCTGAAAATCCTGTCCACTAGAAAATCCTGTCCTCTGGCATTCTTGGGGGATCTTGTTCTACTGTTTAAACCTCGCTTTTCTGAATTTTGAATTTCCACTTCACCTCTGGCCTTCTTCCCACCCATCGAATAATATGACTCTTCTAACTTCTGCCCCACCTCAAGCTTGTTGCTTAAAGAGCAGCTGCTTGATTTAAAGTCAAACTCTCCTTGACTCCCCCTCTTTCTCTAGAACTGCTCCCAGCTGGTCAGTAATGACCCAGTTGATGTCTTTATAATATTTGTTGCCATTGACCCCTCCCTTCTTGAATAATCTGCCTGGCTCGGTTTCCGTGACACCACTCCCTGTGAGATTTCCCTTCCTCCTGGACACTCTTTTTCTGACTCATAGATTGGTTTCTAGCTGTCTTGCTATGTTTTCCTGTCGGTGCAAGCCTGGGCTCCATCCTGAGCATTCTCAGGGTAATTCTCTCCCTTTGTAATACTTTTCTTTCCTGGGCCTTCCATTACTGCAGCAATGCAAACCCTGTATTTTCAGACAGCTGCACTTCAAACCCATAGGTCTTTGCCTAATGGTCTGCTCCACCACAGCATCCCTCAGGCAACCTAAACTTGACGTTTCCAAGACTGACACATCATCTTTCCTTTAAAGCCTGTTCTGGACATAATCCCCGTCAGGAGAATAGTTCCGGGACTGGACCAAGACTCTCAACCCTCACCAACCATGTGCCAAGTTCTATCACTTCTACCTCTTGAACTAGTGAAAGTTTGGGTCTCTGGTTCCTTTTCCACTCTTAAAATCATCAAGGATCCCCAAAGCTTCTATGTATGTGAGCACTTTTTAGAAATATTTACTGTATTTGAAAGGAAAATGGAGAACTTTTGAAATATTTATTTGAGATAACAATAGACCCATCGCATATTATCATGAATAAAAGATTTTTATGAAAATAACCCTATTTCCCAAGACAAAAAAAGTTAATGAGAAAAGTTGCATTGTTTTTCATTGTTGCAAATCTCTTTAATGTCTAGTTTAATAGAAGACAGCTGGATTATGGTATCTGCTTCTGCATCAATCTGTTGCAACACATCATTTGGGTTGAAGTATATGGAGAAAATCCAGCTTTGCGCTGATGAGTATTTGGAAAAGGGAAGGGTGTTTTAACAGCTTTTTCAAATAATTGTAGATAGTTTTCTTTGATCTACACCAAAGCACAAGAGAGAGTTTCTTAAAGTTTAGCTGCAATGTGGAGTCTGAAGCCGGGCAGTGAGCTTTTTGTACTTGGTTATATTAAAATGTGTCGGTCTATTTTATACTGGGAATGGATCTTTTTACCCATGTATGATTTTTTTATATTGTACCTTGGGTTTTTGGAAATATCGGTTCACTACGTTATGCACGCCCTTCAAATGTTGACACGCTTTCGTCTACGATATTAAATAATCACATTTGATGTTATTATCACTGTATTAGTTTCCTAGGGCTCCTGTAACAAAGTATCACAAACGGAGTGGCTTAAAACAACAGAAATTCATTCTCTCACATTTCTGGAGGCCAGAAGTCCGATGTGGAGGTTTTGGCAGGGTTGGTTCTTTCCTGAGGCACTGAGGGAGAACCTGTTCCATGCCCATCTCCTAGCTTTTGGGAGTTGCCAGCAATTCTTGATGTTTCTTGGCTTGATTTGACCTGACATGACTTGACTTCAATCTCTACCTGCATCTTCACATGGCCTCCTTCCCTGTGTGTGTCCCTGTCCACCTATCCAAATCTCTTTTTACTTCTAAGGACACCAGTGATTGCATTAAGGGCTCAAGCTAATCCAGTATGATCTCTTTTAAAATTGATCATATCTGCAAAGACCCTACTTCCCAAGAAGTTCTCATTCACAGGTATCAGCAGTTAGGATTTCAACATGTCTTTTGGGGAGACACCAATCAACCCATAGCAATCACCACATCAGAAAATTCTTTAAGAATTAGGAAGCTGCCATGTTCACAGTGATGGATGCAAGTTTTCCAAAGTTCTAATTTTTGCCTGAAAACTCAAATTTCGTTATTGGTAACAAATACAGCTAGGAACAAATATGACCACAAAAACAAGGACAAGTTGTTTTCCTTAAAGTGGCAGGTTCACTTTGTTCATGGTCAAGAAAATGTCTCCCAGTTCTCGAGTCTGAATAATCTTAGTTTATCAGTCATTTTTTTCAGGTGAAAATGATGTTCCACCAAAATAGTGGTCAGTTCGGCTCATAACTTACTTGAAAATGTATTTTTCTTTGAGACAACCATTGTCTTTTTCTCTGCAACTGACGTGCTTTGTGTATTCTTTCTATTGCATCATACAGAATATTAAAAAGAGGTGTACTCAAAAGCCAAGATTTAATGAAGTTAATAATTTTCATAGTTTCATCAAGGACATTTTAAAGAGACACTGACACTTTTTTCTGTGAGTGTATGATGGTGAAGAATGCAAGATTATTAGTGGGCATTGGTGCCTTCTTGATTGTGCTAAGACACTGGCAGTTTTGCCCCTTATTGCTTTTGCACTATTAGTGCAAATATTGATACAGGGAAAAAGTCAAATATTGCTTTAATATTATTGTGAAAGTAGTTTTTTTTTTTTTGAGGAAGATTAGCCCTGAGCTAACATCTGCTGCCAATCCTCTTCTTTTTGCTAAAGAAGACTGGCCCTGAGCTAACATCCATGCCCATCTTCCTCCACTTTATATGTGGGAACACCTACCACAGCATGGCTTGCCAAGCCCGCACCCAGGATCCAAACCGGCAAACCCTGGGCCACTGAAGCAGAATGGGCGAACTTAACCACTGCGCCACGCCACCAGGTCGGCCCCAATGTAAAAGTAGTTTTGACCTGGCAGCCCACCTGAAAGGGTTTCTGGGACCCCTAGTGGTCTGTGGATCACACTCTTGAGAACCATAGTCCTAGACAGCTCTCTACCAACTCTGCCTCTGCCGCAGGGCCCATCAGTTCTTAGAAGGACTGTTGCAATAATCTTCACCAGTTCTCTGTCTCTAGAATTTTCCTTCTAACTAGTCCTGTGCACAGCAGCCACTGAGAGCTCAGAAAGGCAGACAGCAGCACATCGCTCCTCTGCTTCCAATGGGTTCCTGTTGACTTCCAAGCCCAAATTCCTTGGCATGGCATGGCATAGGAGGTAGTCTCTGATCTAACAATGACTTACCTTCCCACCTCTTCTCCAGCCGCATTCCCACATGCCATTCAATTCAGGAACACCAGTTATTTTAATCCATCATGTGGTTCCCTGCCTGACTAAGCCTTTCTTTAAAAGTCAACTTCTGTCCCCTTCTAGGAAGCCTTCCTTGGCTGCCTTTTTGGATTAGCAGCTTTCTCTTCTCTATGTTTCTGTGCTATCATATATTTAATGCTATTGTAACATTTCTAATGATGTACTGTTGTAGCAGTGAATAATAACAATTACCATTATTATAATCACAAACATTTATTTACTACTTATTATTTGCTAGACATGGTGTCAAGCACTTTAAGTGCAGTACGATTTCTAACATATCTATTACTCACATTGAGACATGAGTCCTTTAACCCCAGGGTGCAGGAGGTAAGATAACAAAATAGTGAAATGCATGGTTCTTAAAGTCTAGGAGATGTGAGTCCACATCTCAGCTTCAAGCTATGTGAACCCAAGTTTCTCATTTCCCTTTCTCAAAAATTTTTGCCTTTACCAAGGTGACATATCTTATACAGGACAAGGAAGAAAGCAACAAATGACCCCCAAATCCTACTACTCAGAAATAAAATCATTATTTGAGAACATGATTATAGGTATTTCCTAGTGGATTCATATGCTGGAATGATAGATGAATAAACAAAAAATTATAGCTATAGTATTATATTCCTATATTCCATATTCTATTGTTTAAAAGTAAAAAATATAACCATAACAATAAAAAGCTAGTGAAATGCAAGGCATTGCTGAAATACAGATAAGTATTTCTTCATGACAAGGGATATTGGGGTATTGGTGGTGCCTTTAAACCCCTCTACAGTAGGGCCCCAGCTTGGGCCCAGCAGGCTGGGAATTGACTCACACAGGTGCTTTGCTTGGCTGCATACAGTTTATTTAAAGAAATAGAAGCTGAATGCCTTGGTGGGGGCAGGGGCGTACACACTCTAATTTACCGGATTTCTGCTCACCCTTTTTTTGTCTCACACTGGCCACTTCACATGCTCACTGAGCCATAAGAAAGGGTGAGGATGAAGCACATGGGCTGGGGAGCCAGACTGCTTGGGTTTGAATTCTGATTCCATCATTTGCTAGCACTGGGGCTTTGGGTAGCTTAGTTAACATCTCCGTGTTTCATTTCTTCTTTTGTAAAATGAGGCCATAATAGACTCTTCTTTATGGGATTATTGACAGGATTAAATAAATTAATATGTGTACAGAGCTTAGAGCAGTAAACATATGGTAAATAATCAATAAACATTTGCTATTATTACTTGCTATCTGGCTCCTGTGCTAAGGTTAAGGAAAAAAAAGGATTATAAAAACGACTAAAAATTGGCATTACTATGCTTTTAAAAACAACATATTTTGATTTTAGATACCACCAACTGATGGCCTACTAGAAAATACGACTATTGTGCTCTTCCCACCTCCCTCTCCCCTCCTACCAGTTTTTGCTCTTTAATTGTTTTAAATCTTATTGAGTTCTTTCCCTCAATATTCATTACAATGACCTCAGGTCTTCCTTCCAGGGAAATAATCTGATGTTCAGCTGCATCTATTCTGTTACTTGTTTATTTTTCTAAGTTATTTGTTAGATGCGAAGTAGGATTTTGCTATGCACTTTGTTTCTTCAGCGCTTTAACCTCCCTTTTTATCTCATGCTGTTATTTTATCCTTTTGTCTTGGTGGTCTTATTTTATTAAAGTCGCATTCTTCATTAGAATATCTACGTCTGAAGAGTGATGAATCCATGATGAGTATTCTTCTGTTCCTTGGTTTGGGCTATGTTTTCTTCCAGATTGGATTAATTTTTTTCTCTATATGGAGTGCTTTCATGGCTTCTGCCCTTTCTCTTTTTTATTTAGCCTGACATTAACATGGATTATTTGGTTTGATCCAAAATATGGGTGGTTTCTCCTTGAAACCCTTCCTGTCTTATCTAAAACTCAATTGTCTTCCTTTCAGAACTATAGCTTGAGAGCTGCGAGTTGCTTGCTGTCTACTTTCCTTTAGTTTTAGGGCATGAGGAAGGGATGGGGCTGCATGCAGCCCTTGCTGGAGGATCCGGGACCTGTGCTTTTCTGAGATCCCATTAAAACGTCCAGTTCTATTACCCATGCCATCCAGCTGGGTGTGTACCCCACTCCTACGGGCTTGCCCCCATCTAGCAGTGATCTGGAAACTGGCAAGCCCTGGGTGCCCTTCTTCACTCCACCGTGGTCCTGCAGTGATAGATAGGAGCTTCTGCTTCCAAGCGTCTTCTCTTGACTTTTCTCCAAGCTGCCTCTTCAACCCTCTCAGTCATATTCTCTCCAGTTTGGAACAGGGGGTGGGGCAATTCCTGAAAATCATCAGGATTTTTCTATTTCATCTATTTTCCTCCATACTTCTTCTAGATAAGGTAAGAAGGAGATCATGATGCACGTGGCAGGCACCACAACAAAACTCTGTTCCTTTCCTGGACAACTTCTTTTCAACATTCATGGCATAAGGTTGAACCTCTTTCCTTGTTACTGCTGGTGAGTTGTTAAAAATATCTTTATTTTGTGTTCATTTGGGAAGATATTTTCAATGAATACAGAGTTCTTGGTTGCCAGGTGATCCCTGTTCCTTCCACCAGTACCTTAAAGATGTTTCACTGTCTTCTGATCTCCATAGTTTCTAGTAAGAATTCAGCAGTGATTCAAATGGGTCTTCCGCTATGTGATGTATCATTTTTTCCCTCTAGCTGCTTTCAAAAACTTCTCCTTAAGCCATTATTTCTTCAAGCTTTTTTTTCTAGCCTCATTCTCTGTTTCTTCCACTTTTAGAATTCAAAATGCATGTATGTAGACATTTTCATATTGTCTTACAGGTCCCTGAGACTCTGTTCATATTTTTCAATGTTTTATTTTCTTTCTGTTCTTCAGATTGGAAAATTTCTATTGATCTCTCTTCAAATTCTTTGACTCTATCTTTGTCAAGTTCATCCAGAGAATTTTAAATTTTAAATATTATATTTTTTAGTTCTAGAAATTCCATTGGTTCTGTTTAAATATAGTTTCTATTTCTTTGAGATTTCCTGCCTTTCATTCATTGAAAGTATATTTTCATTGACTTCACTGAGCATGATTGTGAAAGCTGCTTCGTGATCCTTATCTGCTAATTCCGACATCTGGATCGTTTTAGGGCTGGCCTCAGTTCACTGTCTGTTCTCCTAAGCCTTGACCATATTCTCTGGTTCTTTGTATGTTGAGTAATTTTGAATTATATCTTAGACATTATGAATTTGATGTTGTGGAGATTCTAGATCCTATTATATTCCTCTGAAGTGTTGATGCTGTGTTTTAGCAAGCAAATAAACTTAGGTGGATTCAAATTGCAAAACTACCCTTTGGGGAGCGGCTCAACTCTCAGCTCATTTCCTCTGTCTTTAGCTGTAGCTGCTTTGAATCAGCTGTATGCGTGGGTGCTTCAGGATCTGACAGAAAATTGGTCAGAGTTTATACACAGAATTGGGGGCTTTCTCTCTTTGGATCATTTCTTTCTAATATTTCCCCAACCCTCTTACTGTCCAGCATATTCCATCCTCTGGTTCTTTAGACCAGAAAGACTATAGATTTTTTATCAGAGTTTTAGCCATCTCACATGGTGCTGACCACAGCCTGTTCCCAGGCTAAAAACTACAAAAATGGGAAACTCACCCCTTGTCACTACATTCTTCCAGATTCGACTCCCTTCCAGATTCTGTCTGCTTCTCTTCACTCTCTTGCACCTTCAGGTTGTTGTTTTTTGCGTTTTGTCCAGAGTTTATAGCTGTTATCTGTGGGAGAGAAGGGTCTGGTAGTTGCTTATTGGTCCATATCAAAAGTGGAAATTGCTGGTGGTTTCTTTTCACTATTTTTTTGCTTTTACTTTTGCTGTTCATTCTATAAACGTTGGGGGAGAGGGATCTACTAATCTAGAGTCATTTTGCCATCTTTACCCAGAAATTCTCTTGTGCAAATGTCTTATGCTTTCTGAGCCTCAGCATTATAACCCATAAAATGGGGGAAACAGTCCCTTCTTTGTGAAGTTGTTGTAAGAGTTAAATGGGATATTTCAGGTAAAGCTTTTTAGCACAGGACTTGGCAGTTAAGATTATTACCATTATCTTTGGTGTCTGTATCCCACCCCTAACATTGTGCCTGATGTAAGAGGTAAGTAATGATTGTTGAATAAATGAATTAGCTGCATGAAAATGGAGAAGGAAGAGAATGGATATAAGAAATGGTGGAATTACAGGAAAACTGAGGAGATACTTCAAGGCTGGCATTTCTGGGCAGGTAGCAGACACAGGCCGGCGGCCAGGGAGCTCATCCCTCTGGCCAGGCTTCTATTACACAAGGTGTTCTCTCTAACTAGTGCGGTGATTCATTATGCAAGCTGCAGCATGAGGCCCAGCCTTTGGAACTAGGTGAAGAGTCTCTACTACCTGCTTTTTCACACTTTCCAGGAGGCACAAAAGAATTTGGGGGGATTTTTGGAGCCTGAGGGGCATTCACCTGGTTTGTGAGCAGTGGAGGAAATGCCTGAAAACTGCATTTATGCGGAGCAGTATCAGAGACAAAAGGAAGAGGGTTGGGGATGGGGGCGCCTCTCATTGTCCTGACTTTAGGGAGGAATTATTCCCCATACGAGAGGGCTGAAATGCCAACCCTCAGCAGGCAGTTACATACTCCAAGATCATAACGGTGTTTACCAGTGCTGAGGGGTTAGGGTGTTCGGGCACGGGCAGTGGCCATGCTGCCACTTGTAGTATCTGTCGGGTCACTCTGAGAGGACGGCAGAGTGAGCAAGGTCCTGTGCCAGGGGAAACTTCACCTGAAAAAGTGCAATAAGACTTTAAAAACTATTATTAATTAAACTGTGCACCTAAAGATGGTTGAATGGCAAATTTTGCTATATTTTACCACAATTAAAAACAAACGAAATTATTAAAAGATAGGGCTGGGCTGCTGGCGTCGTGGTTGTTTGTGCACTCCACTTTGGGGGCCCAGGGTTCACCTGTTCGGCTCCTGGGTGTGGACCTACACACCGCTCATCAAGCCATGCCGTGGTGGCGTCCCACATAGAGGAACTAGAGGGACTTACAACTAGGATATACAGCTATGTGCTGGGGCTTTGGGGAGGAAAAAGAAGAAAGGAAGAAGATTGGCAAGAGATGTTAGCTCAGGGCCAATCTTCCTGGAAAAAAAAAAATGGTCATACAATTAATTCCTTAAAAAAAATACATGCACATTTTAGACAATTTGAAAAATTGAGAAAGATTTAAAGAAACAAAATTACTTCTATTTCTTCCTTCTAACATTTTGGTAATTTCTTTTCCTTTTTTTTTTATATACAAATACATTTCTTACTTAGTTGAGATTGTACTGTCTATAATGTGTGGGTTTTTTGTGCAATTTATTGTAATCTGAGCATATTTGTCACTAAGTATTGTTTGAAAATATCATTTTAATGGATTCAAAGTAATGCACTTTATGGATTCATCAAATTGTATTTGTCTCTGTGGCTACTTGGGCTGTTTCCAATATTTTGAAGAAAAAATAACACTATAACAAATGACTTTAAACATAAGTCTTTGTCTGAGAGATCTTCTGAAAGTGTAAAAAATGTTCTTCTCTTTCTTTCATCCGCGCAGATCCTGTGCTTCCTGAAATACCTGGCCCAGGTGTGTCTCTGCTAGGAAACCTGCAAAATTTCAGCCTGCAAAAATTCCTTTCTTCTCTAAATCCAATTGCATTCATTCATTCATTCATCAAATATCATTTGATAGCGTATCAAGTATGTATATGTTCATCAAATATTAATTTCTTCTCTAATAATGTGATTGCTTAGTATAATTACAGCTAATGTCCATTGAGTACTTACTCTGTGCTGGCATTTTTTTTTTTTAGGAAGATTAACCCTGAGCTAACATCTGCTGCCAATCCTCCTCTTTTCGCTGAGGAAGACTGGCCCTGAGCTAACATCCGTGCCCATCTTCCTCCACTTTATATGTGGGACGCCTGCCACAGCATGGCTTGCCAAGCAGTGCCATGTCCGCACCCAGGATTTGAACCGGCAAACCCCAGGCCGCCAAGAAGCGGAATGTGCGAACTTAACCGCTGCACCACTGGGCCAGCCCCTGTGCTGGCATTTTTTAAAGTACTTTATATGGATTATCTCATTTCATCTTTACAATACTATTTGTGTTTTACTTACGGGAAAGTTGAGGCACAGAGAAATTAAGTAACTTGTCCAAGGTTGCTCAGCTATTCCTTGGGTGACCTGGGATTCAATCCCAGTCATCATGGCTCCAGAGTCCATTAATTGCGTGAACAATTATACATGCTGCCTCAACTGGACTGTTCTAGGGCCTGGAGATGGAACAGTGGACAAAGCAAGTATACTTCCTGTCCTGTGGAGCTGACTTAAAGCCTGGGTGCCCCACTTAGCTCTGGATCCTGGAGATCTTGAGCTGTTCCCTCATGGCTGTCTGTGGGTAACTCCTGCTTCTACATCCTGTGCACTCCCGCAGGGCTGGGGCCCTGTCTCCTCCTGCCCTGCACCCCCAAGAAGCATACAGCTAGTGCCCAAGGGCTACTCAGCAATGCCTTTAGACTGATAGGTGGAAGGGAGCAGAAAGAGATCTCAGCACCTAGAAGCCAGCTTTTGCTTTGAGCTCTGTCACTGGGCCACACAGGAGAGGTTTCTCTACCACCCTGGTGTCCGTTTCCTCATGAGGGAAACAAGATAATCTTTGATACTCTATGAATGTAGTAAAATCTCCCAGGAATACCGTAGGTTTTTCTCACATGGTGATGAGCAGCCAATAGCACAAGATCCTCCTGTGGTCTCTAGCTCTCTGATTCAGTCCAAGGCCTAAAATTTCAGGGTTAAACGTGAGAAAGCTGTCTCCACATTGCTTCTTTCTCAGTATGCCCAGCTGTGAGCAGGAATCTTTAGAAGCTAAAAAACAGTGCTAATTGCCTCATGGACACGTGTCTGTTTCATAAAGTAGGAGTCCTAAAGGAGGCGTCTGTTTGGGCTGCCATAACAAAATACTGTAGACTGGGTGGCCTATAAAGAATATAAACTTATTTCTCACAGTTCTCGAGTCTGAGAAGTCCACAATCAAGGCACCAGCAGATTCAGCATGTGGTGAGGCCAGCTTCCTCGTTCATAGATGGCCATCTTTTTGCTGAGTCCTCACTTGGTGGAAGGGGCAAAGGAGCTTTCTCAGGCAGCTTTTATAGGGGCATGCGTCCCACTCATGAGGGCTCCACCCTCATGGCCTAATTGTCTCCCAACGGCTCCACCTTCTAACACCATCACCTTCGGCATTAGATTTCCAATTTGAATTTTGGGGGGATGTAAACATTCAATCTACAATAGGAGGTAATCACAGTTATAATGTTTAATTTTTAATGGGACTAAAAGAAGAAAGAAAAGAAGAAGGAAGAGGAGAAGAAAGTTTTTTACGCGAGGCCGTAAACATTTGTTTTTTTTTCTGAATTGGCCTTAGGGTTAAAAAAGTTAGTTGTTCACCTCCTTTTTATTGGGTTCACATCTAATAATTATAATGGCTACCATCTTTTGAGTACTTGTTTGATGCCTGGCACTGCACATAATGGCATTGTTGCTGATCCTTACTATGATCCTTCAAGGAATACAGCACCCCTGTTTCACAGGCTCGGAGGGGTGAAGGGCCTTTCTCAAAGCCACCTGGCTAATGAAAAGCAAGGCAGGGACCAAACGCCGCCTTGCTTGGCCCCAAAGTCTGCTGAAGCCCCATCATAACACAGAGTTTGCTACTGTCTCATCAGTTATTTAAGGAATGAGCTGTGTCATCTGATGGCGAGGCACACCACAGAGGCGTGGCCTTTTTGGAGTTTTATTGAAGACCTTGGAGAGGATCAGAGAGGAAAATGTCAGCTGAGAGGAGCAAGCCTGCTTCCTGGCCATGGATGGAGCCAGGAGGAACTGCCACTTCTCCACCCCTGTGATCCTGGGTCCAAATTTGGGGAATGGCTAAGTGAGGAGAGAAGATTCTGAACTGAAGCAATTCACTTCTCTGAATCTTTAAAGAGAATTTTGTCCTGATTTGTGCATTTATTTATATAAAACAAAGAGTGCTTCTGCGAAATAGCTAATGAGTGTTTTAGTTGAAAGAGTATTTAGTTATACATGTAATGAATGAAAAATACATATGGTCCCAGGAAATTCTGCAGGTGTTTATAAGACTTTAGAGAAGGAAGAGATCATTTTGGACTTAAGGCTTCCTGGACAAGCTTAGGGTTGAACTAGACCTTAGAGGAGGGTAGGAGGGTTGTGTTCATGAAGGCAGAGCGAGATGAAGGGGTCATTTCAGAGGAATGAAAAAATAAAGGCAAGTCCTAGTGGCAGAGATAATGAGAGATGAGTCAAGTGATCCCCACATCACTTTGCCTCCAAGGAAAAACTGATGAGCATAGTGGTTAAAGAGTGGCTTTGAAGTCATGCACGTGTTCGTTCAGTCCCAGCTTTGTCAATTACAAGACATGTGGCCTTTGGCCAATACTCAAGCTCCTTAAGCCTCAGTTACTTTGCTTCCAAATGCAGTGAATGACGCACATTGCACAGGCTCTTTATGAGGATTAACTACCACATAGTTCAGTTCCTGGTTCAGTAATTTGAGGAAGTCATTATTATCTCTCAGATCATTCTGGAATATCCAGATGCTAATCTTAACATGCTCTATTTCACCTCAGTAATCAAGAACTGAGAATTATAATTTTTTCTAGCTCATAAGATCTAAGCAGCAGTAAAGCTACCTCACCCTCTAGGCTAAAAACACTGGGGTAAACAAAACGTATTATCAGAAGTCCAGCTTCTGTCTCAGATGAGTGACTTCCTTCTTCCCAGCAACGATAACATTCCACTAGGCTTCTGGTCATTCTCTACCATCTCCATTTATCACTTTATATGTTTTTCTTAGCCCTTTGAAGAGACAGGCTGAAAACCCAGCCTAATGATCCCTGACCACTATGGAAAGTCAGAAAATAATGAGCAGGGCCAGATTCCTCTCAGGAGCCTCATTATGGGAGACTGGCCCACAGCAATTTCTGCTTTTTCTTAAGTCTTTGGTTCTCTCTATATTTTCTGGGCTGCCTTGTAGCCCCTTATTAGCATTTACAACAGAGTCAGAAGATGTGGGCTCTAGTCCAGACTCTGCTGCTTATTAGCTAGGCGATCTTCCGCAGGCCATTTGAGTCTCTGGGCCTCAATTGAGTTATCTGGTAAAATAGAGACCAATTGAAAGATGTATAGGGAAGTGTCTTGGAAGCCCTCTAAATGAGGAACACAGTGGGTAGGTTAAAATGAAACAGGTGCCCTGTGCCCCTTTCTCCTTCCCCAACCATCAGATGAGGCCTAGATGCTGCAAATAAAAATCCCTTCTGTGTAGTTCACTCCAAATGTAGACTTATGACCTTTGCACCTATTTTGGGAAAGGAAGTAAATTTCCTAGTAGCCACTCTTCCTGTGAGTTTGAGAAAGGCCTCACAGAGGAACTGGCCAAAGAGATGTGATAGATGATATCCCTTGCTCCCTGGAATTACAGGCCACTTGATGGGACCCCAAGCCAATTTGATACAACCCTTTTATAACAATGGCTATATTGAATACAAGTGCCTCTTCTCATCCCCAAGGACTCACAAACACACACACATTTCCTGCCTCAGTGGGCTTGCCCTGGTGTCCTTGGCTTCTGGATGGAGTCATTCAGAGACCTTCAGGTCATGACCTTGTGGTGCTCTGAGCCATTTAGGTTAGAGAGATGTAGGCTGTGATTATCATTATAGACCACCTACTTGCTAATTGAACTCATCAAGGAAGGTTGTAATGCATAATGCCACATCATTCAGGGGCTACTTCCTGCACTGAACCTTGCCAGTGCTCCCCAAATCCCTATCTGATTTCCCTTGCACTTAGACATTGGCAGAGCTGGTTACTGGTTAATTCAAATCACCAATCTCCTTCACCAGCTACTGATAGGGAATGCTGTGGTTGTCCATTCAGAATTCTCATGGGAAGCTACCAAAGGTTTTGCATTGTACGTTATACAAAGAGAGGTTGGAAAATTGATGCAGTTTCCAGGAGCCATTTGAACTCTGGGAACTATCCCAGTGATGGGGAAATGTGGCCTTTTCCAAAGGTTATTGCCCTGCTGTTGGTGGTCAAATGACTACTGGTGATAATCAACAAGAATGTGGCTGAGGCTGCAGCCACGTCTCCACTGTCTACAGCTCCTAGTCTCTTCGCAAAGGGTCCCTCATCCAGGGTAGTATTGGGAGAGAAGTCTCCCCTGGTCATGGAGCACTGCCTCGCTCAGGCGTGGCTGGTGGCTCTTTAACCTGCAGAGGAACTTTTCTGAGACAAGTTAGAAAGAGCCTTAGAAGTCACCTAGAGACTTGTCTGCAAATCCTGCTGACCATCAACACTTCCTGAAGAGTATGTTCACCATTACAGACACCCAGGGTCATCCCCAGAACCACTGAATCTTGGGGAGAAAATAGAATTTATATTTTTAACGACTTCAGCAGGTGATTCCAAAGGTCGGCCAGGTTTGGGAACAACTCATTTAGCCCAACTGCCCTTGTTTCATAAAGCAGGAAAGGGTAAGTGCCTTGGCTGAGGTCTGCAAGCTGGATCGTGAGAGCTGGGAGTAGAATTCACGTCTGTTGACTTCTAGATTGGTGCACTGTCTGTTGTGTGGCCTCTCTCATAAAACATTAGCTCTCTTTGGGGAGAGATGGTAAAATACCTGTGGGTGAAGCACAATAAGCAATGACATAATCCTTTGAATGTCTAAGTCACCGAATTCAGCACTGGCCATTAGCTTACTGTAATTAATCAAACGCCTTGGTTAAGAATCCCGCTCCACCACTTATTCCTGCGTGACTCTGGTTAAGTCACTTACCTCTTAGTTTCTTCGCCTATAAAATATGAATAACAAAATTAATAGTATCTACTTAACAGGGTTGCTACACGGGTCCAGTGATGGAATGTTTGAACAGTGCTTATTGCAGTGCCTGGCATGTAGCAGGTGCTCAGTAACTGTTAGCTATTATTTTTGGAGCATTTACCAGGTACCAGACACTATCCTAAGAGCTTTATGGATGCCATCCCTAACGTCACAGCACTTCTGTGAAGCAGGCATTCTTGATCAAGCCATCCCAATGAGGAGATGAGGAGGATTGACTGAGCTTCTACTCCTGTACTGGTCATTTGAAATGAGGCATTTTGTAACCTCTGTCCACAGAGCGACATGTAGAAATATGTCATGGCGAAGATATCCTCCTGAAGGTAACGATTGGGAAAGTTTTGTAAATCTGACTAAAGCTCCTTGGAGCCTGACCCTTGTTCGTCTTGGTGTCTTCTATTCATCCCGGTGTTCCTTGACCTAGCCTAGATCCTTTTTTGGCCCACAGTGCTCAATAAATTCTTGTCAAATAGAATTAAATATCATCTTTTCAAGTTGATCAGACACTTCCTCCCAAAGAACATTTTTGTCCTGGGTCATCCATCTTGAATTTCTTACTTCTTAATGTCTTATCTTGGCATTCAAATCCCTTCACAATAGAGTTTCAATCCACGTTTCTTCCCATCATGCATGCAGTAAATGTTTATTGCAGAACTTATACAGTGCAAAAACTGAGAACAACCTTAACGTCTAGCCTCAGGAGAACGGTTGAATAATTTATGATGCACTCATATTGCTAATAGCCAGCACTTACTTGGTGCTTACCATGCCATGTATTGTTCTAAGCACTTTTCATGGAATTAACTTGTTTAATCTTTAGAACCACTCTGTGAGGTAGATACTACTATCCTCAATTTACAGGTAAGGAAATAGAGCAGAGAGGTTAAAAATTTGTCCAAGGTCGCACAGCTAGGAGGTAGCAGAGTCAGGACTCAAACTCAGGCAACCTGACTCCAGAGTCAGTACGCTCAGCCGCTAAACTCAGTTGTCTCTGGTACGGCCAATAAGTGGTGTAAGAAACCACTAATAACTAATAAGTAAGAATGTTTGCCTTGCATCTAATCAAGGCTGAAGTGAACGAATAAATTTATTGTTATATATAGGAAAAGCTTATGATATACTCTAAATGGAGAAGAAAAGCAGGATATCACTTATAAATATTAAGATCTCAACTACAGAAAGCTGAAGAAAACTGCACAGGAAATAACTAGAAGAAAGTAGGTCAAAAGGTTAATTCTGCTTGTGGCCCATGAGATGACAAATTTTTTCCCCTTGCTTCTTTATATTTCTCCGACTTTTCTAAATTTCCTAAAGCAACCTTTATCTGTTAAATCAGGGGGAAAAGCCCTATTTAAAATAGATTTTTAAAAACAAGAGACTGTACAGAGATCGGTTTGGGACAAATCATCAACAGGCATCAAACACTGATTTTTTTCCCCCCAAACATTTGTTAATTTCAAAGACATTTCATAGACCCACACGCTCTCTTGCACAAAGCCTGACCCTTACTGCAGGTTATTCTGGCAGTCATCCCCAGGTCATAAATACTCAGGAGGCAGCTTCCACTTAGGTTCTGAAAGAAGTCTCTTAAAAGAATCCAATTTCCTGAATCTTTTTGAGAAAATTTATTACAAGGATCTTTGATTTCTCTGTATTGCCCCTGTATTTCCTGCCATTGCTGGTGCATCTGGTCTTCTGGGCATAGCTTATCAGTCCTGCCCCCAGGCAGCAGGGCAGCAGTGGCCTGTGAAGTGTCACTGACAGTTTGATGGGCTTGTCCAGCCTTTTGCAGCCCTGGGTACAGACACTGTACAAAGGAAAGAGGCCTGGGTTTCAAGGCACAGCTCAACACTTACTAATAGACTTCAAGCAAGTCACTTTACCTCTGAGCCTCAGCGTTCTCGTCTGTCGATGGAGATGATAAAGAGTCATACCTACCTCACAGGTTATTGTGAGTCTGAAGAGGGCTCAGGTGGGATAAAGTCTGTGCCAGCTGTTTGTAAATGTAAAGATCTATATTCATGTCAACTGTCTTTCTTTAATTTTTGTAGCTTCCCATTTTGTTTCTCACACCTTTTTGAGTCACTGACAGAGGCTAATTAAAATTACTTAAAATTAAAATTAATTAATGTTAAAATTAAGGGAGACATCTAGAGGAAGGACCTGGGACGGGGAGGGAGCTGGAGGAGCATCTCGGGAGGGCGAGGGATGTTGAGGAGGGAGTGTAGAAACGTGAGACAGTGACTGTCAGGAGCAGAACTTTGGAGAAAGGGGTGTTGTAAGCAGGGATCCAGGAAGCCTTGTCTCTGGGTGTTTGGTGTCACGCCATCTTGTCTCCTTGAGAAACTTTCTGTAGGGACCTCTCTCACTTTTTAACGTTCTTGGACTGAGATTTGTAGTCGAGCTCTTGCTCTGTATGCATTAATCTCACGCTAAGATGAGCGTTAAGGCAAGAACAGGAAGAGTAGCTAAGGATGACTTACTATGCTAGAGTTCCAGAATAATCCCCTTCCCCCAAGTGAGGATTATGCAAGAACATTCACATAGACTGCCTCGCACCCAGCAGATGTCCAGTGCACGGAAATTATTATTATTACTGAGAACCAAGCGATATTTTGCTAAACCATGGGTGATTGGAGAATGGAGACTCGGTTTCTCCTCGTATCTCCTAGGACAGGGCTGACAGTGAAGTTGATTGGGTGAAGTGCAGTCCAGCCACACATGTGCCCACACAGTATGTCCCTTCTCTGACCCACCCTGATCACACCACACCCATACTCTACTCTGAGGTCCTGGAGCCACCAGGCCACTGCTTGCTGTACTAGGGGCTGTGTGGCCAGCCATTTCCCCTGTCGTGTGGCTGTGGGCTTCCCATGAGGCCTCTTTAGTGTCTAGCCTCCGCCCTCTAGTGTTCCTCTGCCTCGCCCTCACTCCAGGCTCCACTGGCCCATCTGTGCAGGGACTGCAGGAGCAGTCCCTGGGTGCTTAACTTAGAGATGCTGTTACTCCATTTCTATTTTCTGTCTTGGGTTCTATACACTTAGCTGTCCATAAGTATCTTTATCCTTGAAGCTGGCAGCACTGAGGCCCAAGGTAGAAGGCGCAGACAACCCACAGAGCAGTTCCTTTAACCCCCAGCCTACCCTTATATTGGACAACAGTGCTGACAGTAAGCAGAGAAGAACTGTGAGAGCTGGTTAAGGGTCTCGATGAGCATCTATAGTAGGGTGAGAAAGAAGGGTTTGGGAGGATATTTTCAAATGCCTGTGCCTCCTTTTCCCTCCACAAGACTTCATAATAACACCACCTCTAATTCAAGAATGTTATGAAAATATTGTTTGCGAGTGGATCACTGCAAATGTTATAAAGTAGGGCATTATTTGTATTAACCAGTAAACTGCCTAAAATGATGACCAAGAAAGGCATTACCTAAAATATTATTCATGGACAAAGGCTGAGGTCATGGAGGATGGGGTCGGGCAGGGGGTTAAGACGGTGTCCAGAGGGAAATATGTATCTGGACTTCTAAGGAAAACAAACTGTCAAGGCAGGGGCCCAGAGACAATGGGTAGACAAGCCTCATAAACAGGTTGGGGAGGACGGGACTGTCCCCCACCTAATGGTCCAGGCTCCTGCCTCTCACTTACAGGTCAGAAGGCCCCAACTGGCGAGGGAGGAACAGCCCCCAACAAGAGTAACTCCACAGCTGGAAATTTGCCAGGGACACTCCTACTTGCCTGCTCATCTGCCCGGAGACCCAGAAATTTCTTGGGCTTATCATGTTGTCTGTGGTCATGTCAGTCCTGCAAGCTAAGAATACAGAGTGAATTTTTTCCCCTGTTTTCTCCATAATTTGGTTGGAGTTCTTCTGGTAAAGAGAACTGTGGAGTGGGGACTGGAGCACCTTCTAAGAAAGCCTCTCCTCTGTTTCTTGTTCTTGGTTCTTAAGCAGTGTTGACAGAAAAGTGATGCTGAGGAAGGAAATGATTAAGGCTTTTAATGAATGTGGAAATTCTGGCTCTTTCATTTCCAAGGTGACTTCAATTTCCTCATCCACACAATGTGGCTAAGGCCACCACCTATTTTATGACCAGGAGAGACGATATAATAAGCAAAGGGCTTTTGCTAGCATTATTTGGATGTCCTTTTTCATTCTCTCTGTCCTTGCCACAGCTCCTACTATATCTCCACTGACGGCAGCTTCCAAGCTGGTCTGTGCACTCCGTGCTTGCAGTCTCTGCACCTGCCATCCATTTCCCAGGAACCTGCCAGAGAAATCAGTGTAAAACGCAAAGACGCATGTCATGCCCCTGCACAAAAATCTTTTAATAGCTTCCAATTTTTTGCAGAATAAAGTCTAAAATCTTCATCGTAGCATCCTCCCAGAAATAGTCTTCAGAGTTTGTCTGCTTCCACTCATTCACTCATATACTTTACTGTTACGAGCGCCTTCTAAATGCTGGACACTAAGCTAAGCACTTCACAGAGATCATTTCACACAATCCTGAAAACAACACTATCTTTACTATCCATCATACAGAAGAGGAAAGGGAGGCTCAGAGAGGTTGAGGAACTCACACAAGAGCGCACAACTAGTTGGTCAGAGAGATTCGAATTCACTGTGTTTGGCATCCCCTCCAACTGGAGCTCTTTGTACTGAGCAATAATGCCTTCTCAGGGGCTGGGGAAGGCCAGCAGGACGGCAGGAGACATCCTGGGGGAGGATCTGGGGAGGGAGGAAACAGCACCTGGAAGAAGGGTGTTGGGGATGAGAGGAGGGTGCCATCTCCCCTTTCGCAGGTTGTTGGTAGGGAGCGGCCACCTCCATTTGGAGAGAGAGTTTTGGACCTGGGCTTCATGCCCTCTCAGTGTGCACCTGACCTTGTGTTTCGGGAGGACGCAGGCTACCTTCCACTCTCCAGGTCTCCTCTCCCCCGCCTCAACCCCTTCCCTTCAAACAGGGAGCCTGGTGCTAAGTGGGTGCTCAATAGACACGATCTTTGCCTCTGGCAGACACATCCTCTCTACAGGGACTGGAGCGGTGGCTTCCGGCCGCTTCTGACCCTCCTTTGGGGGATCTTCTGTCTTGGGGAAGTGGCCCGGGGCTACCAGGAGCGGTCAGTACGCGCTCAACAAGCAGTTTCCTCACCTTTCGCTGGAGCCCCGGGGAAAGGAAGGAATCTGCTCCCTTCACCACCCTCCCTGAGCTCTCCTGCCCCCGCCTGCAGACAGCCTGGGTGGAAGTCTCTGCGAGCAGGCTCGCCGACACTCCCTCTCTTCTGTGATTGCCCTTCGAGAGCACTTAGTACTGTCACGCCCGAGGTTGAGAGGTTCTTGCCAAACCCTGTGATGTTGTTTCACATTCTATAGAAGAATTCGAGGCTTCAGAGAGGTTAAGTGATTTGCTCAGAGTCATGCAGTCAGTAGCAGAGCCAGGATTTATGGTTCCCGCTTGTTAGGACAAAAAGCCCGAGAGTGCTGAATTCAACCCTCTGGGGTGTGGAGCAGGGCCAGCATTTGGGGATCCTTGCCCCGCCCCGCTGCCCCTCCCCCTCGTCCCTCGGTCAGCCTTCCTTGAGAGGAAGCAGGGTCCCAGCATCACGCTGTACTCTAACCAGGGACCCCTGTAGGCCCGAGGCCGGCTCGCTAGCAACCTCCACAGGGCCCGGCCGGTTTGGGGCGCGGTGTGCCGGGGACCCACCCCGTCTTCCCGACTATTTGCATAACGGAGGCGACTCGCTTCCCCAGTCCCGCCGCCGCGCTCTTCTTCCTTCCTTCCCGGGTGTCCTCCACCCCTCGTCTCCTGTGCCCTGCTCCATCCCAGCAGACCCCTCCTCCCGGGACTCCCGCGCGGGGCTCCCAGCTCCTGGGCTCTCCGGAGCCCGGAGGCACCTGGGGGAGGGGAGTTCTGGGCAAGGCCGGGCTGAGGAAGACGGCGGGGGCACTGCCCGGCGCTAACAAAGGGAGCCGGCTGCCGGGCGGCTCGGGCGCGGAGCGGGCGGAGCAGCCGCAGCCTTGGCGGCCGAGAACGCGGCGAGTGAGTAGGGGCGCGGCGGGCGGCGGCGCGGCCCGGGCCCCCGGGAGGAGTGATGTGGAGGGGCGCAGGAGGGGAGCGGAGAGGCGGGGCCCGCGGCGCGCCTAGGGCGCAGGGAATCAGTGTCCAACGCCGCCTCAGCCGCTTTTGCCGCGAGGGCTGGCCACGTTTTGGCTGGAGATGGCTGTGTATTTGTCCTGGCCGAGGGGTCGCCCTGGCCTCTTCCGGGCTCCGCAAGCCTGAGGACCCACAACAAACCCACGTGCGCGCGGCCCTCCAGGACCCCCGCTTTCTCAATGGCACCGTCAGTATGGGGGGTGGGGGTGGTGGGGAGAGGGGAGGAAATTGCACAGTCCTGGTTGCTTCAGAGCCCGCCGGCTGGATTTACAGACCCGGAAACTGAGGCCCGCGGCGGGGGTGGGCACAGGCACCACACCAAACGCACAGGCACCACAACAAACGCACGTGCGCCCAGCCCTGGGAACTGGGCGCGCCGGAAGCCCTTTGGAGCAGCCCTGCGGAACTGGGCTTTTATCTCCGCGAGGGAGGGAGCGGCCCAGGGGGCGCCACTTGCTGGAGGAGGACGACAGAGACATCTAAAAGGTACCACTTGGGCATCAGACCAAACCGCCAGACTTAAAAAGACAAAAACGAAAAACGAAAGCAGCTACAAAAAGATTACCCAAGGCCGAGAGTCTGTCCCCGGCCAAGGTGCATTACTTGATGTAACCTGGACAACCCTTCACTTCCACTTCACGGAGATTTCTTGGAGATGGGAATTGAATTAAGGGTCTGTGGGTCTCCCTCCAGAAACAGACTGCGCCTAGCGCACCATTGTCCCTGCACTCCGGCGCCGGCCTCTGTTGGCAGATCGTGAGCGCCTCCGCAGTCCGATTTAAACTGCGCCCTGCGCAGTCTTGGGTCTGGCTTGCGCTTTACCTTGTAGGTCCACACGCCTAGGCAGCCCGGGTGTCATTGGCCCCTTTTGGCTTGTTATGTATTTTTACAAGCAAGGCCAGCCGAGGCCTCTTGTTGTAGGTGGGGATGCTATTATTTTCAGTTTTATCAGAGTTTATTTGAGAGAAATGCCAAGGTCCAGAAAGGCCTCTTGTTTGTTTTGCTTTTTCTTTGCTTACATATGCTCAGCTCAGCTTTGCAGATTTTAGTTAATCAGACCTGTTCAGGCAGCCGTGAGATGGTTGGGGGATGATCTGGCCTCTTAGGTGACGGTGTTGGTGCAGGAGCGCGCCCCTACGCTGGAGGCAGTGGGTGGGTGGTGTGCGCACGGAAGGAGGTGCCCCTGCCTGATGTGCTTGCTGAGCTGGGGCTGCGGCTTCACCTTGGTCAGCACCGCTGGAGATTAACCTGTCCCTGGGGAGAAATGGAGGGGCGCCAGCTCTATACCACTGACACTGAGAATCCAGAGGGCATACGGTGAACTCTCTTATTTTACAGGTGGGAAACCAAGGCCTGGAGAGTTCAGCCACTTGTCCAAGTTTAAACCGAGTGAAATCAGCAAGAGAGAGAGGACGTGAGCATGGGTCTCCCAACTCCCACACTGCACCACCGTGCCAGCAGCTGAGGCAAAACCAGGGTTCTGTGGTTGGCTTGAAAGGCAGTGGCCTTAGGCAGAATAGAGTTAAACAAAGAAGGTAATTCAGATTGAAGGCTGCACCCTTCCATTATCCCTTTCAGGAGTTCTTTATTCATTTGAGAAAAGATAGATTTAATAATTCCTTACTCTCCTTCTAACCTTTCATAACTTTAGTTATTTTTCTCCCCTGACTGCGCCCTTCCCCTCAAATGGGAATAGGTCCAACTGTGGAGCCGTAGATGTTTTGCCTCTCATTCCTGGGCTAGGAGGCCTTTGTTTGGGCATAAGCAGGGGCTGTTGACATCAGGCCAACTGAGAAGAAAGTGTCTCTTAGTGGGCTACTCCTGAGCCACTTGTGTGAGAACAAAGCATTGTTTTCATCGATTTTATTAATTTATTTTTAATGAGAGTTCCACAGAAGTACCTGCTTATTTTTGTATTTGGCAGAGGAAAAGTGGAAAAACCAAAAGAACACTTCAAGTCCTGGCTTCCCCAAAGCTGATGTGCTGTTTCACCCTGTGCTTATCTCCTCGCTACACTTGTTTCTTTTCTCAGAGTTTCTAGGGTGTTTCATCACCCTCCCCCCCCCCCCCCCCCCCAGGAAACTTAGCCCTGAGGTAACATCTGCTGCCAATCCTCTTCTTTTTGCTGAGGAAGATTGGCCCTGAGCTAACATCTGTTCCTGTCTTCCTCTGTTTTATACATGGGATGCCTGCCCCATCATGGCTTGATAAGTGGTGTTGGTCTGTGCCTGGGATCCAAACCAGGGAACCTGGGACACCGAAGCAGAGTGTGTGAACTTAACTGCTGTGCCACCTGGCGGGCCCCCAGGATGTTTCATTTTTGTGGTAATTCCGCGTGGCACTTGAGTATAGTTTTCTCATCAGGATGCTTGCCCTGTAAGGAACTTCAGAAATTGGCCACACTCTTTTATTTTTCCAGTTGGGAAAACTGAGGCCCAGAGAGAAGAAATTACTTGCCTAAGGACACACAGTGAGGTGTCTGCTCTTAGTGCCTGTTTTTGTGTGAAAGGGAAACTGTTGCATCAAGCCAGCTGTTGTTGGCACCCCAGAGTAAAGTCAAAGTTATGATGGTTGTTATAACAACACCCTTTAAGTCAGAGAATGAATTCCTTAAGGATTTAAATAGGTTTTGGTTATTAAACAAAGCTGTGGATCCCAATGGTAGATATGGTGAGGAGTATTATAGTTATCATGGGGGATCAGTTTTCTTTAGTATTTACGAAATGGTCCGCTTTCCACTTGCCCTGGGCTCCCACATATTCCTCTGCCTTGTGCTTCCCCAGTAAGGAGCTGCTTTGTATCATGATCAAGCGAAAGGCAGCGAGAAGTCAGAAGAGAGAGACTCCACTGAGCCCTTTATGCTACTTACTCTTGGGCTCCAGTTTCCTTCTGTGTACATCAAGGGTCCCTCCTGCCCGGTCTGTGCACAGGCTGTTCTAGTGGAGTGGAAGATGCTCAGGCCAGAGAGTCAGAGGAGCGGGTTTGGGTCCTCTCTCCTCTCTCTTGTGTTCCTTGAGAACCAGCTGTCTGTGTCCATGTTGTGTAATGTGAGGGGAAGAATGTGTATGTATCTCCTGGTGGTGTTGTGGGTTTTAAGTCACGTGATACATGTGGAGGACAGTTCAGATCTCTGGGCAAGCTTTGGGTGCTCACCAGCTTTTTAAGGGGTAGAGAAGGATGGTGGGAGAATAGCAACCCCACAGGGTAACCCTGTGCTCACGTTAGGAGACCCTACCTGGCTACAAAGAGGTGTGTATGTCTCCCAAATTGTAAAGGGGGCCTTTGGATAGTTGTGAAGTGTGTGTGACTCTGAGGTAAACAAACCTATTAAAAAACAAGTCAAAAACAAAACCAGACCTTTCAAAGCCCAAGAGTGTGCAATCTAAAGTCGTTCCATTCATTCATTCCATGTTTACTGACAAGCAGGCAGGCTGGGAGTCGGGGGGAGCCTGTGCGTGGCCTGGAGTTACAAAGAACCAGACACATTCTTTGCCCCACTACCCTTGCTCAGAGCACATTTGGATCACCCCTTAGAAATTGCTGTCAGGAGCCCACAGAGAATAGATCTAATTTATCTCAATATTGACCTCTGGGGGGAGAGTCCCCTTTTCTTCATGAGTGAAGTCAAGAGCAGGTGGTAAATGAGAGAGTGGGAGAAGGAAGGCTTCAAAGAGAATGTGGCTCTCTACAGTGTGAGGATGTGGTTGTTTAAAAAAATGACAGGAATAGTTCATTAATGAAATTCACAGTACTCTTCTGGAACATCTGAGAATTTGCTCAGACCTGGTATCAGTGGTTTGTTCAATAAGAACTGAATTGGGGAAAAATAACATTTTTCTGGCCTGTCTGCTTGTATGCTGAAACTACATGATGGCATTCTGGCTCCGATAGATGTAGTTTTTATAGGCTTATCTGTATGAGTAACATAGCAATGCAGTTTCATCACATTAAAATACTGGGGTGATTTTCTAAGTCGTTACTAAAAGGGTCAGGTTAGTCTTCAGAATCAATTTGGTGATTTAAATTTTATTTATCATTCTGATTATAAAAATACAGCATGCTCATTTAGAACAATTTGGAAAGTACAAAAAAGTACAGAGAAACAGAAAAAACTTCTGTTATTCAAAGGCAACCACTGTTAACATTTGGCATTTTTCCCTCTGACTTTTTTTTTTAAATGGATTTATTTTCTCTGAATGGTTGAGAATAAACTGTATGTGCAGTTATCTCTATCCTTTCTTGTGTAAGATTCTCATATATACA
Source organism: Equus quagga (assembly GCF_021613505.1). Lineage (NCBI taxonomy): Eukaryota > Metazoa > Chordata > Mammalia > Perissodactyla > Equidae > Equus > Equus quagga. The sequence goes on along the minus strand of NC_060270.1, from coordinate 35,212,421 downwards.
TATCATAGTTGACATTCGAATTAAAGCTGCATCTTTTCATTCATCACCAATATCAGCCGCTCAGCATCTCCAAGGTCACGTGGTCCATGGGATCTGATCCCTTCAGTGATCATTTCGGATGAGGGCCTGTAGAGGAAGGAGCCTTCAACTTCTTCCCCCTTTCCCACTCCTGCTCAAGTGTTCCAACACCAGCCATTTTTATTTTATTTTAGAAGAAATCTAAAGTCTAAGGTGGAGGGAGAAGGGCCCTGCATGTGGCCTTGGGTTCTAATCCTGCCCGTGTGACCTCCAGCAACTTTACATTAACAGTTTCCATCTGTATTAAATAAGCAACTCCAGGATCATTTATTAATCCAGTGCTCACATATTCGAGTGCCCACTCTAAACCAAAGATGCATAAGAAGAGTTCAGCTTTTAAGGAGCTCACAGTCCAGTGGAGGAGGCAAGGCTAACAAGAGACTAGTGCAGAATGTGGGACCACGGAGGAGGGCAGCCGCCCAGGACTGGAGCAGGGGGGATGTCTTCCTAGATGAGGGCCACCGTGGGAGACTCCAACCACTTCTGATTTTTCCCTATTGTAATCAACACCGTGATTAACACGTTTGTGAACAAATCTCTGCCCGTATTCCAGATAATTTCCATAGGAGAGCAAGTGACTTCTGAATTTCTTTGAGACCATTTATAAAAATTTGACGAGTATCAAATGAGGTAATCCATGTGACAGCCCAAGCAGCTCAGCATTAGTTGGACCTGAATCAGGACTTGAATCCAGCCTTCCCTCCCCGAAAGGCAGAGTTTCCATGTGGAATTAAGGTCACAGACTGACAGCCCCACTGCGCCAGGATTCATTCAGGGAGTGTGGCCACCAGTCTCTCATTCCCAAGATGTGGTTATTGCTTAGAAGAGCACCGAGTGCACAGAGCACCCCAAGCTTTGGATCTCTCCCTCTCCCCTCGCACTTAGTCCCTTCCCTCTGATTGATGGATGAGGGTGAGGAAGTCTGGAGAAGCGAGGGCCCTGCCAGCTGTGTCTGAGTAACAGGCCCTCTCTGAGGCCCCTTTTCTTCCTGGGAATAGGTGGATTTTCCTTTCCGCTTCTAATTTTGATGAGTCTTGGTCTCCTCTAACTACCTATTGCAGCCATGGAGAAATTTTTGACTCAACTACAAGGGGAAAGTTGATTTAATTTAGTAATTAAGTTAAAGCCCTCTCTTTAATCTGCTGGGACTCCCATTATGCCAGAGCCTGCTCTGTGACTTGTGGTCTCAGGCTGTCACTAGCTAGCTGTGTGGCCTTGGGCAGGATGTATTCCACCCTGGATGTGCCACCTCAGGGACTCACTCAGCTCTCTAGGCCCCTTCTGGCTCTGAGATCATCAAGTTGCAAGGGGGAAAAGGTATATATAAGGTCAGGGGGCTTCTTCACCCAAATAAGAAATGGAATCTGTTTGGTTTTAGAATATTCAAATAGGGTAAGAAATTGACCCCCTCACCTTTTGCTGTTTCCCTCAATCCCCCTTCTCTCCGGAGTACTGTTTGCAGTTTGTGGTGATCCTTCAGCCCCTTTTGTATGCATTTATGTATGTGTTCATGGTTATATGCGGATGCATTTTAAAAGCTTAGTAAATGCATTACGTTATAACTGCCACAAACCAGTCTTTTCCAGTTTACTATATTAGTTGGTGTTCTTTCCAATCAATATGTATCTTATTCTTTTTTCATAGCTGCATCGCGTTCTATATTATGGATGTGTTTACTTACCCAGCCTTCTGTTGATGGATATTTATCTATTTTCATAAAAATATATTTCTAAGTGTATTTAGAACTTGGATATATAGAGCAATGGTTGTAAAATGTCAGTGGTTAAATGCAGCCAGTCTATCAAGCTCTGGAAAGGGTGGTGAGAGAATGGGCCCAGGGACGGAGGACCACACCCTGGAAGGCTGGATTGAAGGGCTCCTGGGAAGCTACTAAGAGGCTGATTGTTTGGATGGAAGGTTATTTTTGGACAGAGCCTGCCTCGTTGGGTGCCCTCGGCTGCAGATGCTGCATCGTCACCGTCTCCTATTCCTTCCACCACCCCTGGCACTTCCAAGTTTGTTTCTGTTCCCAGGGTCAGTGGGGACCTAGTGGGAGGACTGGAACTTGAGTGATAGTGAGGGAGGAGAGAGAAGCAAAGGACTATTTGATCTCAGGCTCCGGAGGAGGGAATGTGCCGGTCTGCTCCACTCTGTCTGGTTGTTCAGAACCATCTGGAGTGTTACATCGCCCTGGGTCTGATACTGATCATGATAAAATGAAGCAAAGCCAGAAATGAGCTACTTGGAAGACAGAGGTTTAGGGCACCGTATTGGAGGTGGAATAAATGTGGAAACTGGGGCTTTCTAGCCTACAGGAGATAAAATAAGAAGCCTCTTCTTCATGTGGAAGAAGGATTTGAGTCACACTGAGTGGCTGCTGTGGAGGGGGAGAACCAATTTAGGGTGGGGGAAATGTTGCAAGAGGGCAGTTAAGGAAGAACTTACTAAACAGAATCGTGTAATGAGCTATGGCAGGAGGCAGCAAACTCGCTGTCATGCAGGTATCTGAGCACAAGTTGCAAGTGGACTTCCTTGCCGTCAGAGGCTTCCTGCTTTGCAGAGAGGTTGACCTAAATGCCTGCTAAGGCCCCTCCCAACTTTGAAAGCCTGTGACTGTAGGGCAAGAAGCAGAGAGATACAAAATAGGACTGAAGGGCTGGGACAAGTGACGGACGATGACTGGAGCAGTTTCACCTGCTCTGCAAAGGTGGAATAAAATGGAAACCTTCAAAGGAGGCCTAACCATTGTTTTCCCTGGATCTTGGCAACCCTCCTCCTGTTCTGTCCTTGGCTTCAGCTCTGCTTGACTTTATATTCATAAATTATTTCCACAAGAATAAATATATCACATACACTTTAGATGACCAGGAAGTCTGGCAACCAGAAAAGAACTACATGTCCCAGGAGGATGATTGTAAATTTTTTTCATTACAGTCTTTCTAAATTTGTATCCGTCTCCTGGTTTCCCTAGCACAGTGCTGAGACGTCACTCAGCTTTAATTTTAGGAACACTCTACCCTTTGCAGCCTGTGGAAGGTCCTGTGAGCTGGAGTTGACAGCGCCTGTGAGCTGGAGTTGACAGCGCGCACCATGTTTAATGCTTGTCCTTTTCTTTCCTGTGGATGAGGACTTAGTCACAACCAAGTCTTGGTGAGGGAAACATGGCAAGTTTACCGTCTTCTGGACCTTGACTGTGCACCTGGCCCTGATGAGGCACTACGTATGTTCTCTCCTCCAGTCCTCATGGCAACGCTTGGGGTCTTGGTTTCATTAGCTCCATTTTGCAGATGAGAAAACTGAGCTTCAGAGACGAGGAGAGACTCACCCAAAGATTCACGGCTGCTAAGTAGTGAAGCTGGCGTTGGGTGTGGCTCTTTCCCTACATCGTGTTACAGGTTTTCCCACTGCTAGTAATTCTCAGTCCTTTGGGTTTGAGAAGTGCTTCATCTTCGTGTTTCTTTGGGGGCTTGGCTGAATTTCTCCTTACAGGGGCTGATGGAAACTTTCTACCATTCCCCTAAGAACATATGAATGAAAGACTCCTGGGACAGTCATGTGTGACTGGCTTGGCATTTGGATCCAGCCTGCGTTTGCTCATTGCCTTTTTGGTAAGAGTTGTTTGCATCAAGCCTGGAGTTGTTTACATCAAGCCTGGTTTTTTGTTTTTTTGTTTTTGCTTGCCCTTTAAAGCTATGATATCCACCTGTACTGGTTATCTGGTTATGACTGGGAACAAGCACACTGGTAGTGAGCATGGCCACAGATTGGTGGGCACTACTGCTTGGCCACTGTAACTGCCTTTAGCTTATAAATGGAACTCACTATCGGCGTTGTTAAGGGCTTATCTTGCAGCTGTGCTTCTAGGCAATTAAACAGTTTCTTCTCTTATAAAGTTTATTCAACGTTAATTTGCTCATTAAATATTTGTTGAATGGCTATTATGTGCTAGGCGTTGGAAATATATACATAAAAAACACACATTGTAGATATGTACACACATATTCAGTGTGACTAGCGAGGCCTTGGAAGTAAGTGGTAGGCAAACTTCCTCTGTCACCCTCTTCCTCTTTTCTGAGTCCTTGCTTTGTTCATGCATTCAACAAACATTGAGTGCTTGCTGTAGCCCAGGCACAATGCTCATATTTTTCTTTTTAAAGATTGGCGCCTGAGCTAACAACTGTTGCCAATCTTTTTTTTTTTTCCTTGCTTTTTTTCCCTAAATCCCCCCGGTACGTAGTTGTATATTTTAGATGTGGGTCCTTCTACTTGTAGCATGTGGGATGCTGCCTCAACATGGCCTGATGAGCGGTGCCATGTCAGCGCCCAGGATCCAAACTGAAACCCTGGGCTGCCAAAGTGGAGCTTGTAAACTTAACCACTTGGCCATGGGGTCGGCCCCTCAGTTTTAGAACATAGACTTAACTATTCCTATAGTTTTGTTCCTTCAAGAACATAGCTGGAGGTGGACACGCAGGTATTAATTACAACATAGTGTGATGAATATTATGATTTGGCTGTACACAGAGGTTGGGAAGAAGGTACAGTGAATTTGGGAAAGCTTTCTGCAGGAGGTGATACCTAAGCTGGGTCCTAGAGGGCAGTAGCTGTTAGCCTCTGGGAAAAGGGCATTTGAAGGAGAAGGGTCTGCAGGAGCGAAGGTGTGGTGTGAAGAATGGCTCGCTGCGTGTACGAGGGAACCACTAGCAGGTTGATGTTCCTGGAGAAGAACACATAAGGCAGGAAGTAGTGGGAGATGGGGCTGGAACCATTACACACCTTATCTCATGTAATTGTCATAACGTCCCTATGTGGCATGTGCTGTTATCACCACCATTTGATAAATGAGGAAACCAAAGGCAGAAGGAGGTTTGGTGACTTATTCGCAGTCTGATGGCAAGTCAGTTGAGGTGCTTGGAGTTGAATGTGGGCCTGCTCAGCCCCCACAACAGTACCTGCAGGGGCAGGTTGGGAAGGTCTGGCTTGCTGGCTAAGGTGCTTGTTCCTTCTCTATTAATCTTTCAAGGGTAATACCCTGGCTGAATCCTCTTCCTTTCAGCTGACTCATGGCTTACATTGGGACCATGGATCTGGTGTTGAAGGCCTCTTCTGAGTCTTGGTTCTCGTTTTTGCCCTCCTTTTTATTCAGAAAATCAGTAGTCCAGAAATCTTCAAAGAAAACCTTTATGTGCCCAATAGTGTGTGACAAGGGAGAAGGAGAAGATTCATCCCCTTTCTCAAGAGTCCCAGGTTCCTTTAGTAGCTCAGGTATTACCTATGAATCCTTTAGTTCAGAGAAGCCCTTTGGGGAGTGGAGAGGGAGCTATCAGTGTGGGCTGGAAGAGTCTGGAGCAGGTGGGCCTGGAGCTGTCCCTTTGAGGATGAGTGGCATCAGGAAAGTAGAAGTCATGATATATGAGTAAAATTATTCTGTCCCACCCAATGATAAATGAGATACCTTTGATCTACTCTCCTCACACCCCTCCCCCCGCAAAGGGAATTTCTGGGTCAGAGTTCGTTCTTGGGTTGGAGAGGCAGTAAGGGTATCGTTCATTCACTCAAAATAAAGTTTGTTGAAAATCATCAATTGAGCGCTCAAAGACAAGATGATGAAACTACAGAATGAAATAAAAAGGGCAATTACAGAGCTAAGGAAAAAATTGAGGATACAAATATCATTAGAGAAAAACTTAATAAAGGAACAAAGTAGAATCCATTGAAAATTAGATTACTAACAGAGAGGGAAGGCTCAAGGAAAATCACAGTAGGTGCTGAGAAAAAAAGATAAAGAAATTAATCAGAGATCTAAAGGTCCTAGAAACATAATCCCTCAGAAGGGTAACTGGGGTATCTGTGGAGGCCCCAAGTCACTTCTCCTCATGCTCCGTTGACCGAAACTCAGTCACATGGACACACCTGGCTGCAAAGGAGGCTGGGAAGATGTCTCCAGCTGGGTGCCTGTGTGCCCTCTTACAACTCCGGTTTGGGGAAGGCCTTGTATTACCAAAAGGAAGATGAAGAAAATGGATATTGGGAGCCATTCATCTCCAAATGGCATGGGAAAAGGTCATGTTGGCCTCAGACGTCATCTGCAGCAGAAGAAAAACTTGAGAACATACAGAGTTTTGAGGGAAAGGCAGAGTGACTGGAGACTTTTATGCTCAGTTAAATCACTCTGCAAGGATAAGGCAGGTAGCCATTCTCATATGTGCAAGAACTCAGGGAATATAGCACATATGAGCCCTTCTGGAAAACTTGTTTGATGATGAAAAAGATTAATCAAAAGCACACTTAATGAGGCGTGGTTGAAGGTCATTTGGTGAGCCCTTGAGCCACTCAAATAGAGAAAAGCTAAGCAAGGGTGGGCAGTGAGGCTAAGGAATAGAATGTGATGAAGTGAAAAGAATGTATCGGGGATGGAGAGCTGATGGGAGAGGTGGGAGGAGCTTTCCCTCTCAGACTGTCTAAATGGTGTTAAAGTGAGGTCTTCAACCTTTCAATTAATTTTTTTCTTAAACTTGGTGGGATCTTTAAAGAAATAATATCTGTTTTGGTGGAAAACATTTATTCAAAGTTCATCTTTGTTTTACTTTTATGAGAAAGTAACAAAATAAAATTTAAAAATAAAGAATACCTATTATATTAAACAATTCCATGCATCCTGCTTTCATGCTTTCTTTTATCCTCCACACTTGTATCCATACGTTAATGTAGAGACGTGAAGAAGGGAGGGATCTTGGGTGACTTTTAGCTCTATATAATTTTTTGCATTGATTGATCTTTTAAAAAAAATAATGAGCTGATCTTAGTGAACAAAACCAGTAAGGCTAATCTAATAGGTGTCATTAGAGGCCTGCCCCGTGGCCGAGTGGTTAAGTTCGCGCGCTCCATTTTGGTGGCCCAGGGTTTCGCCGGTTCGGATGCTGGGCGTGGACGTGGCACTGCTCATCTAGGCCAAGCTGAGGCGGTGTCCCACATGCCACAACTGGAAGGACCCACAACTTAAAAAAATATACAACTGTGTACTGGGGGGCTTTGGGGAGAAAAAGGAAAAATAAAATCTTTAAAAACAAAATAAAATAAAAGGTCTCATTAAATACTAATCCTCAGAGTGTGGAGAGCGAGGTGGGAGATAGAAATAGATGAGCAAGACGTTGGTTTTTCATGGGGAAGTTGGTGAGTCAGTTATGTAAACACTGGACTCTAGGAGCAACAAAACACTTGTCAATCAGATGACCAATGGGGTGTTGGGGCCCAGAGGACAATGGGGAAGCTTTCACAGAGGAGACAAATTTGAACTGGATTTTGAAGGATGAGAAGAATTCTGATAGGTCGAGAAAGAACATTCCTGGCGTACGGGGCAGCGGGAACACAAACTTGGAGGAGTGAAAGTATGCGGCACGTCTGGGTAACCGTGAGTCATTTGTTATGGTTGGACAACAAAGGATGAATGAAGGAGTAGCTAGAGTTCCTTAAGTGCCCATCGTGTTCCAGGGATGACACACACATATCCATAGGCTGCCCAACAACCCTGTAGAATGGGTAAAATGATCCCTTCTGGACAGATGGGGAAACTGAAGTTAAGAGAGAGATTTATCTGCCCAAATTCACACAGTGGTGAGACTATGATTTGAACCCCCCGAGCTGCCTGCACGCCAAAGCCCATGGTTTCTCTGCTGTGCTATGGTTTGCAGTGCACAGAAGACCTGAACTAGCCACCTTTGTGAAACGTAAAATATAAAAATACAAATAAATACAAAAATATTTTCATAGGTAAATGTTTTATATATTTACATATATATGGACCTATGAAATGTAAATATGTTTTACATGTAAATTTTATAGGTAAGCTTTTAGGGAAATATGAAAGGCTAAATTATGGTTCATACTCTGCTGTCCAGCAGCTGTGGGGCCCCGAGCTACTTAATCCTAAGTTGAATTTCTTTATCCATGAAAGGGGATCATAATCGTGGGACTGGCTACCTTCAGATTTGTTTTTATGTTCAAATTAGATCATAGATGTGAAAAGATGAGAGAGTATAAAAGAGCCACACAGAAGGGTTTGTTGTTGCTGACACAGCCCTTGCTCTTCTGAGAACTTACAGACATCTGTTAGAGCACCCACAGGTGTCTGTAAAAACTCCCACAGGCATGGACGGGGTCCCTGCAGGCTTGCAACAAACAACTTGGTCAACAGGCAAGAAGCTGTGCTCTCCTGACTCAGATAACCAGCTGGGGGCTGTGGTGGGAGGCAGTGGAGTGGGAGGGAGGCAGGCACTCGGGCTGGCTTCATCACCGCCGGGCTAGAGAAGGCTCCTGCCTGCCTTCCTGGTTGCTGGGAAAGTCTGGGCCAGAGAGTTGAGTCGGGACAGCTGTCAACAGCTTGGTGAGTTATACTGGGCAGAGGAGGGTGTTCCAGACGTGCTAGGCTACAGGAAGGAATGTCGAGCTGCCAGGCGAGCAGGCCTCTGCCAGGTCTGTCTGGTACAGGCTCATGGTCTGGAAAAGGGACAGGAGAGACAGAGTTGTCAGGGACTCTGGAGCAGTCTTTATTCTCCAGGAGTACTGATGAGGACACGGCAGGGCCTGGCCTCTAAGAAAGTGGGCTCTGACACAGCACATCACCATGGGCTGGCAGCCAGACCTCAGCCCTGAGCTAGAGTGGCCTGGGGCGACTTACCTTGGCTCCAGGAAGGATCTGGATTGTTCTAGGGTCTGGATAGGGCCTGATGTGCCACTAGGGGTCCAAAAGCCCTGTGATGTGTGTGTGTGGTGTGTGTGGCGGATGAGTGGGGTTTTAGAGAGCTAAGCTTCTCCTTACTGCTGAAGAGATCAGTCATTCTTCATCCCGCTGGTCTCTGCTATGATGACACAGCCTTAGCTCAGCATCACTCGGGATGAGCCCCTCAAATTCATAGCACCCGGAGGAAAGAGAAGACCTTCTGTCTCTTACCCTGTGCTTACTATGTTATATGGAGTTAGCCATGTTCGACAGTAGCCTCCTGGATGGCAAGATGCTGACTGGCTTCTCTACACAGCCGGGGCCCAGTGCAGTGCCCAGCCCTTCGGAGGCCTCATGGAGTGAGCTCAGCCTTCCCGATGCTCGCCATCTGCCCACTGAGACCAGGACGCATTCCACCACCAGTGAGCATGAGCACTGCTCTCCAGGGAGGGTCAAGGTGTGTGAGCACAGTGGGGGCTGCAGGAGCCTGTAGTGAGGAACACTCTGCCCTCCTGCCCCACTGGACAGTTCTTTTTCTACTTGTCACTTCCAGTCTTGGGAGTAAGAGCCAAGAAGAAGATGAAACAGGGAATATTCTCTCCACTGCTCCATGGAGCTGAGCCCTGGCGGGGAGGCAGATTTGGCACTTGGCTCGTCTTCTCATTATCCTCTTGGGAACTAGGGTCATAGGGCTTTGTCCCAGGTAAGAGAGGGAGGACAGCCTTGAGGGAGCTCCCACAAAAGCAGTTAGGCTGAATCATCCTGTATCTGAGCTTTGTCAATTGTTTGGTGTTGGGAGGATGTTGGCCCAGGGCCTGGGCTGGGGGTGGTTAATGACAGTGTGAGGAATAATTCTCCAGAAGATGCTGCCTGCCAGAGGGCTTGTGGCAGTTCCTTTTTTGCTCTACACAATGAACATCTTATTTTGGCCTATAAATTTGGAGGACAGGAAAGAACAGGTAGGGAGGAGATGGATGGAAGGCACCTCCCAGGGAAATGCTTCTACACAAGTCCTATCCTTGTCTCCCTAGCCAGTCCTGGTGACTCACAGTGGAGGCAACTCTCTGCCTTCCCCGTCACCATCTACAGGGTCACCTTTCTCAGAGAGCGCTTGTCATATGGGAGAAAAAAGCCATACGCTTTGCAGCCAGACAGACTTGAGTTTCATTCCAGATGTGCCACTTCTCAGCTTTGAGAACTTGGGAACTTAACTTCTCGCACTCTCAGGTTCTCATCTGTCACCTGTATTAATCATTCCTATCTCACAGCGTTAGTGTGAGGACCGTATAGTGCTTCTTCACCTGGTACTGGCGCAGAATTAGTGAGCAATACATGGTAGCTATTTTTAATATCATAGCACTTGTTAATGGTCATTCTCAGTTATGGGTCACCTAGTGGGCCAGACACTCTGCTAGAAGATACGGGAGCTCCAGCCTCTCCCTGGAGGAGCCCCGTCCAGGAGGAGAGACGGGCGTGTGTGATCAGGGCCCAGATGAAGGGGAGCTGCATGAGTTGCTGCCCGGGCAAGAGGCAGGGGCAGTGCGGGGTCAGGGAAGAAGAAGTGAGACCCCTGAGGGAGGAGTTTTCCAGCCAGTTAGGGTGGGGAGGGGTGGGGAGAACAGCAGGGGCAGATAGAAAGAGGCTTACAACTGGGATATGGCATTAGATCCATCCATTAGTGGGGGGCAGGAGCTGACAGTAGGGGCTCCCGCAACAGGTGAGCCCACGGGGTTTACACCCTCTGCCGGCATTCAAGCCCACGCGGTTTAGCTCAGGATGGAGTCTGCAGTCTTTTTCCAGCAGGTGGGTGGACATGGACAGGAACCCCGCCAGGCTTGCTTGGGGAACAGGGTGTTGAGGTGGCACTTGTCATCACAGAGATCTCTCCAAGCTCAGGGCTAGGATCCGGGGTGGACCTCCCCAGAGGGAGTAGTACAGATTACCAGACAGGAATTACCTGGTAATTGTGGAATCTAATAAAATGCAGGCTCCAGGTAGTGTCGACTGGAGAAGCCTTCACAAAACACTGGCACAGAACGGTGGTTATTAAATTGAGACATGGGGAGAGTGGGTGGGAGGGGTGACCAGCGAATTCTGCAGTTGTTAGGAAGCCCAGTGATGCCATGTGCAGTGCTCAATGTCACAAAAGAAAGAACTAGACGAGACCTCCTTGATATTCAAAGATACACATTTGTGGTTTCAGTTGTCTGCAAACGACTTCAAAACCCTATGATGTACACAAATTGGATGAATCATTTGGATGAGATAAAAACAAAGTTATATTTTCTAGAAAGATGGTGTATGTCACTTAGCTGGTGATAAAAATAAATATAGCAGCTTTCATTTACTTAACTCTTACCACGTCCACGCATGTTATGTGCTGCACAGGTGTCTCATTTAACTGTGGCTAAATCCAACTGTCTCTCTCCACCGTGCCTGCTCCACACAGCTGACTCTGGCCGTGGAAAAGCATGACCATCCTGGCTGGTCCCGCCCTAGTTCAGGATCGTGATCCTTGTGTGGACTTTGGGGTTGTCCGTCAGATCATCTCTCTCCATTTCCTTGGTCCAGTGGTTCTCAGCTTTGGCTCCTGTTAGCATTACCAGGGGGACATTAAAAAAAGTTCTGCTGTCTGAATTCCACCCAAAACTAATGAAATCAGAGTCTTTGTGGAGTGGACCTGGGCATCAGTATCCTTTTTGAAAGCCCTGCAGTTGGTTCCAACGGGGCAGCCTTCATTGGGAACCCCTGCTATTCTCTCTCATCTAGATGACTGTTCCACACCTTCTTTCTCTTCAAACCTTGAACTCCTCCTTTCCCATCCTGACTCTCGGTCAGAACCTTGTTTCTCACCTACCTGAAAAAATAATGGCAATCAGAGGAGAACTTTCACACCTTTCCACCACCAAATCTATGCCCATATATTCTGCTTTCTGCCTATTACTGTGGATGATGAATTGTGTCTGCTCCTATTAGGACCAACCCCTCCACTTGTGCACTGTATCCTATTCCCTTACTTAATTTAGGGCACGACTCCAGCAATTCTCCCTTCTTTTTCCCATGTTTCTCTCTCTCTTCCCATCTATCTACAGCTGTTGTTTCTCCCATTGCTACCCATCCACACGCATATGCACATGCACATCTTCTCCTGACCTCATCTACCCCGCCAGCTATTGACTCATTTCCCTGCTCTTTGAAAGAATCGTCTGCACTTGCTCCCTGCAGTTCCTCTCCTCTGATTGTTTAAACCCAGCCTAATTAGTGTTTTGCCTCCATCACTCCACAGAAACTACCCCTGTCTGGTTCACCAGTGACTTCTGTATTGTCAAATCCAATGGTCAAATCTCAGCCCTTGTCTTGATTTATCAGCAGCATTTGATGTAGTTGCTTCTTCCATTCCCCTTGAAAAAGTTTCTTCTATTGGCTTCTGGAATCTCTCTCTCTTTGGTTCTCTTCTTCTCTCACTGGCATGTCCTTCTCAGTTTATCTTGTCAGCTCCTCTTTATTTGTTCACGTTGGAGAGCCCCACGGAGTAGCCCTCGGCCTCGGCCTCTCTGTCTCCTCAATGCCTGGTGATCTCCTCATATGCTGACAACCCTCCATTGTATCTCCATCCCAGGCCTTTTGAATGCCGCTCCCACATCTCCAATCATCTACACAACAAGTTTCCTTAGTGTCTAACGACGTCTCAATGATGATGAAGTCAAGACTGAATGGCTGCTTCTCTCTCTCAAACAGCCATTGCTCTTCAGTAAACGACAACTTCTGTTTCCAGTTGCTAGGGCTTAAAACTCTAGCATCACTTTTGACTCTCATTCTCTCGTGCTGCAGCTGTTTGTTAGCAAACCATGTCAGCCGTCCTTGCAAAATAGATCAAGAAATGGACTTCTTGTTTGATCCACCAAATTCATGCTGGTCCAACTATATCCATCTCTGCCTTTAATTTTTAGAACAGCTTCAAAACTGGGCCTCCTGCTTCCATTCTTGCTTCCAGGGTCTCTGCTCGGAACAGCAACTAGAGTGATCATTTTGGAAGATGTAGTATCATGTCATTTTTCTGCTCAAAAACCAACAAAGCCTTCCCATTTCACTCAAAGTCAAAGTTCTTAGAAAGGCCTACGAGGTTCTGCGTGATCTGGCCCTCAGGTCCTCACAGACTGTCTCCTAGTCTCCTCTGCCTCTTTCATTTTGTTTCATTTCACTAACCTGGCTCTGTAAACATACAGCACATTATTACCTCAGAGCCTTTGCATTTGCTGTTCCCTTCAGTTGGAACACATTTTCTTCATATATTCTCATTGTTTTCTCCTTCTCTTCCTTCAGGTTTCTATTTAAATGTCGCCTCATGAGAAAGGCTATTGTGACCACTTCATGTGAGATAATAATCGGGCACCTGCCTGCTCCTGAGTCACACCTGGCTCTCTCTTTCCGTTTTATCTTGCTTTTTTGTTATTCAGTAGCACATGTGGCCATCTGACTTATTTACTCTGTGTCTCTTCTCACTAGGAAGTTATTTCCATAAGAGCAGGGATTTCATCTCTTTTGTTCATAATTATTTTCCTAGGACCCAGAGCAATGCCTGAGGAATAAAAAACACAATACATAATTGTTGGCTGAATTTAACTAAATCCTCACAACACTTTAAAATTAGTTGGAATCACCCACGATTTATAGGTGAGGAAATTGAGGCTCAGAGAGGTTAAGTAACTTTTTCAACATATCACAGCTCACTGGCATAGAACTGGAAGTCAAACCTTCCAAGTGCCTATGCCAGTTCACTGTCTCCCTGTTGAGCTGGGCCTCCCGCCAGCACCCACATCTCGACCTGCCTCATTTTGTCCACATCTCATTGCAAGCAAGCGGCCCCAGAGTAACAAAATCCCTGTGAAAATGCCCCCAGTGTGACTGGAGGTGTGGGAGGTGCACGGGAAATGCATGCACACACTCCCTTATCTGCAATTTCCAAATCCAAGAATCTGTGAAAACCAAGGTTTATTCTTACCCTACTTGGTGGCAAGACCTGACCTGGATTGATGTGAGGCTATTTATAAATCTTTATTTAACCTACTTAGTATAAATATTTGTTTTGCTGCAGAAATATGAATTCCGATAATTATGAAGAGCCACCCTGACCGTGCTGCAGGCGTTACTTCATGTATAGTTTAGGCAATATATTACTTTTGTAAAATAGAAAGAATTCCGAATTCTGATGCTTACCAGGCCCCTTAAATTCCTGATAAGCGATTGTGAACCTGTGTTAATGCTTTCCTAAATGTCTGGCATTTGAAACTATGGCTATAAAAAATTTTTTTTTTCCTGGTAGCTAAAATTTCTTTTAAAGGATCTTTCCAGGAACATGCTCAACTGTAAGATCTGATTAAGATCAGGCACAGTGGGCCAAGCTGAGGAAGGCATGCGTGAGATGCCTTTCTAAAACCAAGCGAATGAATTGAAGTCTGCATGCTGAACCATGAGGCCACCCCTCCTCCACCTTCTTTTTCTGTTGGTTCCCACAGTGCCGGCAAGCTAGCATTATATGCCCCTTTTCCCCAGTCATGAGATTAGAGGACTCTCTGCATAAATTTAGCAGCCCAAGAGAAAAGGCCTGTAGATGTTGACATTTAGAGTTCTTCAAATAAAATGGACACATTGCTCTCAGTCTGCCCCTGGTAAGATCCACCCATCCAGCACCTCTGCCAATGCATAGGGAGCTTCCACTCAGCCTTCAGTGTCTCACTTCAAAATTTAAAAAGACAGCTAAGTATCATCGGATATTTGAGAAAAGTTTAAAACGTGAATAACAAAACCCAACAGGGATGAACAATAACAACAACTTAAAAAGAAACTCACAAGAAATAGAGACAATGTAGGGAGCAGAAGAAAACTTCACAAAAACTGTAATTATTAGTGTCATAGAGACAAGAGAAGATATCACATTAATAAAATAAAGACCGTGTGCAACAAAAGGAGTATTCAGAGAATAAGAAAGAGCTCCTGGAAATTAAAAGTAGGATAGCAGAAATAAATGAATCAGTAAAGGGTTTGGAATATAAAGTTGAAAAAATCTTATAGAAAGTCAAACAATAAAAGGCTATAAAATGAAATATAAGAAAGGGTCATTCTAAGACATTCAACATCTGGATAGCAGGACTTATAGAAAAAGAAAATAGAGACAGTGGAGGGGAATAATTATAAAAGAAATAATACAAGAAAAATTGTGAGAACCAAAGGATGTAGGCTTCTAGATTGAAAAACTCACTTGAGTGTCTAGGGCTATAAGTGAAAAAAGACACACACAAAAGCATATCATTGTGGGGGGGAAAAAGAAACCTAGACGAAAAGCTTATAGACACAAGAAAAGAATCAAAACAAACCTCAAACTGATTACAAATAAGAATAGAAATCTGATTGTATGGCAACACCAGAAACTGGAAGACAGTGGAGCCGTACCTTTAAAATTCTGAGAGGAATTTATTTCCAACTGAGAATTTATATCTAGACAAATTATTAATCAAATGTGAAGGTAGAATAATGTTGTTTTGGTGACGTAGTGGTTAAGTTCGTATGCTCTGCTTTGGTGGCCTGGGGTTCGCAGTTTTGGATCCTGGGCATGGACCTACATACCACTCATGAAGCCATGCTGTGGCAGCATCCCACATACAAAATACGGGAAGATTGGCACAGATGTTAGCTCAGGGCCAATCTTCCTCACCAAAAAAAAAAAGAAAGAATAATGTTGTTTTCAGATATGAGAAGTCTCAGCTATTTTACCTCCCTTACATCCTTTCTGAGGAAGTTACTATAGACATGTTCTTCCAAAATTAGGGAGTAAATTAAGACAGAAGAAACAGGTTCTTCCCTTAAGCCCAGAGAACAACCAGCTCAGGTTGGAGTAGGAGGACAGAGGGTTCCAGGAGGGAGAGCTTCAAGAAATTAAAAAAAGGAACTAGAGGCCAGCCCCCTAGCCGAGTAGTTAAGTTCACGTGCTCCGTTTTGGCGGCCCAGGGTTTCACCAGTTTGGATCCTTGGCGTGGACCTAGCACCGCTCATCAAGCTATGCTGAGGTGGAATCCCACATAGCACAACCAGAAGGACTTGCAATTAGAATATGCAACTACTTACTGGGGGGCTTTGGGGAGAAGAAGAAGAAGAAGAAGAAAAAAGAAGATTGGCAACAGATGTTAGCTCAGGTGCCAATCTTTGGGAAAAAAAAAGAACTATTGGAAAGTCGAAGGCTGAATTAGTGACAGGCACATAAAAAATTAAGCAAACAAACAAAAGAGGCAATCACGGACTCCAGAAATGATAACTAAGGAATATATGTGAAAGGAATTAATCATAACACACTATATGGCTCAGCCGTGAGCAATCATTTATCTGGTCATAATAAAGTAATTTCTAGGGGCCGGCCCTGTGGCCGAGTGGTTAAGTTCCCGCGCTTTGCTTGGCGGCCCAGGGTTTCCCTGGTTTGGATCCTGGGTGCGGACATAGCACCACTCGTCAGGCCATGCTGAGGTGGCGTCGCACATGCCACAACTAGAAGGATGCAGAACTGAAATATACAACTATGTGCTGGGGGGATTTGGGGAGAAAAAGGAGGGGAAAAAAAAGATCGGCAAGTTAGTTCAGGTGCCAATCTTTAAAAAAAAAAAGAAAAGTAATTTCTAGTGTTGACTTAATAAGAAATGGTATAACTATATTAGGAGAATGTGGGAAGTAGAAGAGGTATGTCGGATGGTGGTAAAAGAGCCAAATCCTCATTTTCTGTAGTAGGAAGTCCATGAAAAATATCGAACATTGAAGAAAAACAGCCATTTAAGCATGCTGTGTAGATACGCTCAAGTCACTCTAGAATTAGATGAGTTGCAAGTTATCGCATTGGGCAGCAGGGGGCAAGGAGGGGCAGGGCATATGGCAGTCACAGAAGAGCTTCTCTTACCTGGTTCTCTGAAAATAGATTCTTACATCATTTCTCTTGTTGTCAGAACTCGTGTGTTCAGTGCTCAATTCATCTTTAATTTCAGCTCTTTTATTGAAAGGGCTTGGCCTGGCTCTACCTTAATGCTGGAGGGAAGAAAGGCCTCAGGGAGACAGGCCACTGTGTGGAATTGTGGCTTGTCCCTTACCAGCTTTGTGCCTTAAGCTCGGTTTCCTTACCTGAAAATGGAGAAAACACTCCTTGCCTCATTGGATTGTGTGAGGAGTAAATAAATAACTTAGTACATAAAGTGCCCTGCACAAACTACCTGCTAAAAAAATTTAGAGAAAAATAATAATAAAGCAACACTGTGGTGTAGGACAGGAGCCCCATAATGTTGGGGCTGGACCCCACAGAGGAACCATCCAGAAGAGGGGAGAGCTCTGGGAGAGGAGGGGAGGGCAGAAGTAATCCAGGAAGTCTCCAGATTTTAGCAGAAGTTCTCATTGTATTTTGAGTGCAGCGTCTTCTGATCTGACTGCAGGGCTCAGCAAAGTTGTGGAGACCCAGATCCTGGGATGTTTTATGCACAAGGATCGATAAAAGCTCTTAGCTGATTTAGCTTCCATATCCAAAGACGATCAGCACAACTGCTCACACCCCAGATCATGTGGAATAATTGGTCGGGGTTATCTTTTACCCTAGGGCTCCTGTGTGCCTTGTGGTGATTGCTTATTTAAGCCAGGGACCTGGGGCCAGAGACTTACCCCTGTGACAGGCTAACCCATTCTCTGACTCACAACCAGCCCTTTAGTAATGGTCCGGGGGGTGCTGGGCCATGAAATTCTTAGGGTGTGTGTTCTTAGCTCATTTTATGGAACTTTTTGGGGTTCTTTGGTTCTTGGTGGGCTCTCTAAATCCTGGCTCTGGTCTGTGGTCCCTGCCTCACACATTATTCACCTGAAGGAAACTCTTGCTAGAGGTATGAGGGAGTTAATGAGGCCAAGGCAGCCTCTCATTTATCTGCTGTCTTCCTGATAATCATCTTCTGAAGCTTCTGGGTCTGACTGAGGGTGGAGGAGAAAGGGGATTAGCTGAGGAGCTGCCAGGTGGGGGACAATGCAGGCAGCATGAGGGCAGGAAGAGAGAAAGCAGAGAATAGGCTCCGAGCGCGAGGAAGGAGTTGAGCCAACCTTTGGCTGGTTAGGCCTGTGGAGAAAAGTAATGAAACTAAAATTTAGATGTCAAGCCAGTGACCCTTGTGGGATAGGAGGTAGGTCAGGGAGCAGGAGACACACAGATTACAGTGAGGTCATGAATTAAATGGGCACCGTATTAAAACTGCAAGAAAGCACGTGAGGATATAGGTGGCTCCGGAGCAAGGAGGATGCAAGGGGACCCTGTGATCAGCTGACTTGTAACACTGATAAGGTGATAGGAGGACTTAGTATGCATCTCTGTTATTATTTATTTCTCATGTTACTACAAAGTACAATTTATACTTGCAATCCAGGATTGGGACATTTAGTTGTCTTATCTGTCAAAAGCCCAGCCACAAACTTTGGAAGGAAGTTTAAAAAAAAAGGCTTTGAGCAGCCATCATGGATGTCCGGAGCCCTACCACGAAGCCGTCCTTGGGTGATGGGACAGACCCTCTGCTCTCACTCAGCTCCATTAGATTTCAGTGTGGCAGGGCTGGCTGGGACCCCAGAGCCTCGTTAATCAGGCTCTTCAGGGGTTTATTGGTGGGACTCCTGGGGAAGCTAACAGAAATAAAAAGTAGGAACTACAGATGAGCCTCACTGCCACTAGGAAGTCACCAAGTATCTGTTCTCTCTAGGGCTGCACAGTTTCCTGTCTGCCTCTCTCTGGGCCTCTGCTCTTCTCTTTGTAGGCCAACTTCCTCTCCTTCTGCAGGGCCCCACCATCCCATCACTTGATCTTGTGCATGGCATTTGCTTCTCATGGTGCCCCTACTATTTTTCCTTAAAGCTCCTGGGTCTACCACCAGCTGACTTTAGTCTTTTTTCATAGTTGCATTTTAAAAGTGTTTGATTGTTCCAACTCCCTTATTTATGGGTGAGTTGCTTTTAAGTCAAAGTTCCACTCTTTGTCCATCAGGGGAGTCCCAAGCGTGTGAGTGGGTGGGGAACAGGGTAGGCAGGTAGAATGACTTGCCTATTTTAGTAATGTTGGAAGTCTGCAAGCCATCTTCCAAAGGATTTAAAAAGCACTAATGGAACCCCACATTCCCATACTGGTCTGCAGATTGCTGTGGCTGGAGTGCAGGGTGCCTGGGGTGGAGTGGCAAGGGTCCTCAGGGTCTTTGCCTGGGTCACAGGGCCACAGAAATCTATTAAGTCTGTTTAGACAGATTTCTTGGTGAATTATCCATCTCCCACTGAAGGTTTGGCCTGACTAAAAGGAGGGATATGAGAGGCTGGCTAGAGAGAGATGGATAGTGGGGGCCTCCTTCCTGTTAAGGAGGCAGGTGAGTCTGCAGTCCGGTAGTCTTTCTACCCCCGGAGTACCTTGCTCCTGTTCCCTCGGGAATGCTCCTTACTGGCAGGCTCCCAGGCGGCCACCAGTTCAGCTGTGTTTACAGCTAGACATCTCTTCCTGGATTGGCCCACTTTCCCCACAGTGACTCTGGTTCCTGGTGTTTTGTTGGCATTAATTATAAAAAGCAGCAAAGTGCCCAGTTGCCGCAAGTGACTTTTTATTTTTCCATCTCACCTGATGCCTTTGTTGTTTGCACTGTTCTGCCCTGAATCTTTGTGAGACCTTGACATTTCCACCCCTTCCACCTTCAGCTTCAGTTTCATCTGATGTTAGTTCCTATCAGCATCTGCCCTCTCACGGGATGACTCTTGTTTGTCTTAGGATCTCAGAGTCTTTTCCTCCTGGACACCGTCCTTGTGTATTACCACTCCTTCTTTGTTCCACAGTGGATTTATCACTTTTTTCCTCACCAATTCTTACTCATGCACCCCCTAACCCCATGCTTGATTAGGGGACCTCATTTTATCATCATAGATCTGATCTTAGACTTGGGCTGAGCTGAGGGGGAGTGAGAAATGAAAACCCAGATTCCTGGAACTCCACACTCATTTCCACTAGAAAGGTTACACATGGTGACCAAGGATGTGGGTGAGGGAGGGACTAGGGGGCTGGGGAGAGGAGTGTTGGAGGAACGGGCACATTTCTCCATTGCTGGGAGGAGTTTAGATGGTACAGTAATCCTGGAGGTAGCCTGCCAAGACGGTTCAAAAGCCTGAGAAATTTGGAATCTCTTTGACCCAGCAGTTTGTCTTCTAAGACTGTGCATTAAGGAAATAACCAGGGATTTCACCAAAGATTTACTTTTAAGCACTATTTGTAACTAGCAAAAAAAGTTGGAAATGATTTAAATGTCCAGTCTTTGGGGGCAGGGTACAATTTATGCTACAGTCACGTAAGGACATCTTATGTAGCCATTAAAATGATGCTGCAGATGACTGCCGATGACACAGCTCTAAACCATGCCCAGCTTTATTTAATCTCTGTAAAATATCCAGATAATAAAATAAAACCAGGAAGGGTGTGTAATCTGTAGTTATCTTGGGTGGAGAAAAAACAGTTAACATTTTTCCGTCTTTTGACTTAATTATATTTTCTTAAATTTCTTTGGCACTAGGAAAAACAATAACTACTTTAAAAACAAATACTACCCACCCAGGCAGCTATAATAACTTTATGGGCTGGAAATTTAGGCTCAGTTAAAAATGCTCCCCAAATGAATTAGAAATTGAATTCACATTTGTAACATTATTATTATTATTTTTTTGCTGAGGAAGATTTGTGCTGAACTAACATCCATGCCAATCTTCCTCTATTTTTTAGTATGTGGGTTGCCAGAACAGCATGGCTGCTAACAGCAGTGTAGGTCTGTGCCCGGGAACCGAACCCAGACCACTGAAGCAGAGCATGCTGAACTTAACCACTAGGCTACCGGGGCTGACCCCACATTTGTAACATTATAAATGACATCCTGTAGATCAAAGGGAGACTGTGAGCAAGTTTGATGTATTTGTTGATTGAAATCAGTGGTCCACAAGCCTTATCTAAACAGAAGACTTGGGGCTGGAATGGTAGTTTTCTTATTCCTGCTTTTATTATGAGCAAAAGCAAGTGGCACAAGGATTCAGTGACTACAGTAGTTTGCTTTGCTTAATCCACAGCTCACTCTGAAATTGCCCAGGAGTAGGTCTGGGTGAACAGACGGCTAGGTTGAGCCCTGGGAAGGAGGCTGGCTCCTTCAGGTGAGGGGTGTAGTTCCAGAGGCTCTGAAGTGGCAGGAGTGACCGGGGCTGGGAGTGGGAGGAGCAAGGGTGCACAGCCTCCTGCCTGGATCGACATTTGTGTCTCTGGTGCTCAACCCGTAACTTTGCTTTGTTTTTTTTACCCCTGCAGGCAGGGTAGAGCCCGCTGTGCAGAGCTCTGTGGTGAGCAGCCCAGAGAAGAAGCAGGGAAGCCATGGAGCCCAGCTGAAATGAACTGGCCTCCCTGAGCCTTCTCAAGCCCTGGTCTGTCCAGCGCTGAGGTAAGACCCCTGGAATCCCAGCTTGGGGACAGAGAGAGCAGAATGCCTCGTGTGGTGAGGTGGTGTACACCTCCTCTAAGGCTTAGGAAAGAAGGAGCAGTTGTTTCTGGTTCAACCCACCGGGAGACAAGGCCATTTGGTGGCCAAAGAGGCTTTGAGTTTTCTGAGCTGGTCTGTTGGAATCTTAATTGGGAGTTGTATTTTCTTAGTTGCTTGTGAAATGTGATCTCCAAAGGGAATAAGTTTCTCCTCCAGGTAAGACTGCACCAGATTCAGGTGAATGCATAACTTAGGTGTGCCTGCTCTGTTCTGCAAGGGAAGTCGAGCTGTTGGGAAACACACTCTCTCTCCCTCTCTCCCTTCAACCAAAGGAGACAGTGACAGAAATTATGTGACGAGGTTATTGCAAAACATTCCACTAAGCTCACTAAAAAGACTTTCCTTACCTAGATATGTTCTGATTTTAAAGGTAGTATGTGTTCCTACGACATTTGAGATAATATTGATGTGGAAGAAAACAAAACATGTTTGAAATCCTACCCCTGTTAACAATCGTTCAGGTAGTTCTCATTAACATTGCTCTTGAATCTTCCACAGCACATGGACTTCTCTAGCATGCGACGAGAGAGGTGAGGCAGAAAGAACACTCAAATAGGAGCCACAAGAACTTGCCTCTAGTCTGGAGGTTTTTCAGAGCCGGTTTTCAAATAGGAATTTTGCAAACTGGCTTTTAAAGATTGTTGGCAGCTTGAAATTGGCCATGGTGGGAAAATTTGCACTATGGAAATTAACCATTGCTGCAAACCAGGGCTTGTTTATTTGGAAGGATCAGATTACCAGCACACCACCTGTCCAGGTGCTTGCTCCACCACCAACAGGCTGGGGGGGTTGGGGTAAGTCACTTCACTTGTGCATCCTTCTGCTTCCTCTTCTGTGATCAGTACGTGCTCTATAAGCATTAGTTGAATGAATGAATGAATGAGATTTCCGTCCTTATCTTACATAAGATGGTTGTAAGGGTCCTGTAAGACAGTGACGACGAAATGTTTTGCATACTGTGAGGCTTCCTGCCCCCGTAGGAGGTTTAGTTGATTGGGAAACCTTTGGTTTATTGACAGAGAGAAGTCAGCTGGCTTCTTGGCGAGTCTGTGAATTACTGACACCCTTTGATAAAGGCAGATGAAAACTCTCCATTTACAGACTGACATCTGGGGCAAATTTCCTTCCTGGAATAATCAAGAAGTTAGAGCAGTGTGAAAAGAAAGCCCCAGTGCTGCTAGATGTAAGAGCCAGGACTGAAATGAGAGCTTTTGACTCATGAGCTTTAAGGGGTGGTGATGGTGGGGCGGGTGTCGAGGGGTGAGAGAGGGGAGGAGGAGGAGAAGGGGCACTTCCTGCCAAATGTGAAATTTAAACAAAAGCCTTTTTCTTCAAGGCCCTGCTGTCAGCAGATTAGAGCTAATTAAATTAGCGGAATGGAGCTGCAGCCTCTGCCCTTCACCCTCTACTTTCTGAACCTCTTGGCCCCCTCTCCGCACCTCCTTCCTGTATCCTGAAGGAGGGGATGGGCGCAGGTGGGGCATCAGTTAAGCACCAGTTTATCTTTGTAGAATTGTAGTTCAGAAAATTATAAAGGTGGCGAGGACTATAGAAGCCATCTGGTCTCACACCCTTATCTTAAGAAGTCAGGTCGCATAGCTGTCTGAAGTGTATTATGTGCTCCTAGGGAGGCTGGCAACCAGGCTAGGGGCCATAGAACACTGCTCCTGAGCCCACCTGATCACTGAGCCCTTGCGTGGGACTGGCAAGGGGACTTGGTAGATGGTTCCCAGGTGCTAGCCCTGCCTATACCCATCTCAGCCGCTCCCCTGTATCTGCTGCCGCAGCCCCAGGACTCTTCATGAGTACACTTCATGAGTGCTTCTGTGGTGTGCTTGGAATTAAGCCCTCTTGCTCCTCTGGGGTTTGGCCTTCCAGGTAAGTGAAACCAGCTGAGAAGTTCTTCCCTGAGGACCTTTATGTGTATGTATGAGGAAGGGAAGGGAAGGGTGTTGACTGAGCTCAGGAGGGCTCCAGGTACTATGCTTTGTGCTCTATTTGTATGAGCTCATTTAATTCTGCCACGACCTAACAACGTAGGTATTTCTATCCCCATGTGGCAGATGTGGAAATTGAGTCTTGCAGAGGTTCAGAGACTTGCCCAAGATTTCACAGCTCACAAGCAACAGGGATGTAAGCTACGCTTGCCTGTGACTGCCACAGCTTCTGAAAGTTAGTGAATGCTCTTTACAGCAGTACTTGCCTACGTGGGCAGGAGTTCCCAAATCCAGTTCCGACAAGCAGGGTCCCTTCCCTCGGGGAACATCTTTCCAACTCTGAAGCTATGAGAACAGCTGCAGCTCAAAGTGCTTGGAGTTTTACAAAAGACCGCACTGTTCCTTGCAAATCACAAGGGCTCTTCCTTGTATAGTAAGATAGCATCAGAGCTGGGAGCATCCATTAAAGTTCTTTAACGTCGTCCCCTCATTCATGTGACACCCCAGGAGGCGAAGTGGCGTGCTGGTGGCTCCCGGTCTCTCAGCCAGAGCTGGGGTCTTCCCAGTCTCTTGACTCTCAGAGCTCCTTCCAGGGGGACATACTGAGAGGGATGTTTGGTTTTCCTTCCTGTTTGGGTAAGAGATTATTTCTCTGGCAAGAGGGATTTAATTCAATCCCAAAGATATGCACTGAAAGCCTACTGTGTGCCCACCCAAATATCCTGGCTTGTTTGGACAAGAGATTCTGGCCCAGCCTTGGGCATACAGGTGTGACAACGGACACAGGGAGGAGCTCCTCTGCGTCAAGACTGTATATGACATACATTTGCCTGCAACCACTCATCTCCAGCCTTTCCTGCAAGAATTCTAAAGGGTGAAATTATGTCTCAAATTGCCCTGTGTGTCTCAGGGTTCTCAGACTTTTCGAAATAGAGTTTTAAGTGCTCAACCTGCTAACTGGGGAACAAAGAAACAAATAGTGGGTCAGAGGAAGATCCTTGTAGAGGCTGGGGCTGAGGAGAGGAGGCAGAGTGGCAGAGGGAGCAATTTGAGTTGGTGCTGCCAGGTGGGGGAGGTGTCCTTGCCTGCAGAGTTGGAGTCGATGGGGGAGCTGAGTGTCCAGGTTCATGGATAATCAAGAGTCCCTTTCATCTGTGGCAGCTTCTTAATGAGAAAAATCTCACTTCAGGGGGCTCAGAATGTGAATCAGGGCTGAAAGAGTTCCTTGGAGAGCTTGTTGGTTGGCTTTCACATCCTGCATCTGAGGAAATGGAAGCTCAGAAAAGGGTAAGGTCTTGCTTATGACACAAGTGGAACTGGAGTCTCTTTCCTAAATGTCTAGTCAGTGTCCTTCACATCAAACCCTCTGGCTGCAGAGGGAAGAATGTCCTGGGGAGCAGGTACAGCCCTCTTCCTGCCTGAGCCTGTCTGGTCTAGTGCCTGGGATGGGCTGGGTTTGACTGTTGGAGGAATTTATGGTCATGGCACCCTGGAAGGGAGAGGTCCAGAGGTCCCTTGGCTTCTCAATGATGCCAGCCTCTCACCCTCCTTCTTTCAGATACTTCCTAGAGGTCTGGCTCAGGCCAGGGGCTATCACCTGTGACTTCATGCTGGGAATTTGCCATTGTTGGAAGGCATCACAATACAGAGAAAGTGCCCCAGCTTTGGAGATACTTGACCTGGGCTTAAGCTTGGCTTGACCATAGCTGCTTGACTGCCTGGCCTTTCTGACCCAGTTCCCTTATCTGTAAAATGGGTTGAATAATATTTACCTTGAGCGAAGATTAATAATTATTTATATAACATTCCTCCCATAAAGTAGATGTCTGTTAAGTGGTACCCACTATTATTATTTTTTTTTGCTCCTGAAACATTATGTATATTTATTATTTGAAATGAATTTTGATCTTTCTAGTCTACCTTTTTCATTAACTTTTAAAACTTTTTGTTGAGTTCATAATAGTTTAGATCATTGTGAAATTTTAGTTGTATATTATTTCTTGTCCGTCACCATGTAAGTTCTCCCCTTTTCCCCCGTGCCCACCCCTCATCCCCTTCCCCTAGTAACCACTGAACTGTTTTCTTTGTCCATGTGTTTGTTTATATTCTACATATGAGTGAAATCATATTGTGTTTGTCTTTCTCAGTCTGGCTTATTTCGCTTAGCATAGTTCCCATCAGGTCCTTCCATGTTGTTGGAAATGGGATGAATTTATCTTTTTTATGGCTGAGTAGTATTCCATTGAATATATACACCACATCTTCTTTATCTAATCATCAGTCGACAGGCACTTGGATTGCTTCCATGTCTTGGCTATTGTGAATAGTGCTGATATGAACATAGGGGTGCATATGTTACTTTGGATTGTTGATTTCAACTTGTTTCGGTAGACACCCAGTAGTGCGATAGCTGGGTCATATGATAGTTCCATTTTTAGTTTTTTGAGGAATCTCCATACTGTTTTCCATAGTGGCTGCACCAGTTTGCATTCCCACCAGCATTGTATGAGGGTTCCCTTTTCTCCAACCTCTCCAACATTTGTTGTTTTCAGTCTTAGCGATTATAGCCATTTTAACAAGCGTAAGGTGGTATCTTAGTGTAGTTTTGATTTGCATTTCCATGATTATTAGTGATGTTGAACATCTTTTCATGTGCTTACTGGCCATCTGTATCTTCTTTGGAAAAATGTGTGTTCATATCCTCCACCTATTTTTTGGTTGGGCCTTTTGTTCTTTTGTTGTTCAGTTGTGAGTTCCTTATATATTATGGAGATTAATCCCTTGTCAGATATATGATTTGCAAATATTTTCTCTCACTTGGTGGGTTGTCTTTTTGTTTTGAGCCTAGTTTCTTTTGCCTTGCAGAAGCTCTTTAGTCTGATGAACTCCCACTTGTTTATTTTTTCTTTTGTTTCCCTTTTCTGAGAAGACATGATATTTGAAAAGATTCTTTTAAATTCGATGTCAGAGTGTACTACCCATGTTATCTTCCAGGAGTTTTATGGTTTCAGGACTTATCTT
Source organism: Equus quagga (assembly GCF_021613505.1). Lineage (NCBI taxonomy): Eukaryota > Metazoa > Chordata > Mammalia > Perissodactyla > Equidae > Equus > Equus quagga. The sequence continues at coordinate 35,186,067 of NC_060270.1, read as the reverse complement.
CAAGTCTTTGATCCATTTTGAGTTTATTTTTGTGTATGGCATGAGATAATGGTCTACTTTCATTCTTTTGCATGCGGTTGTCCAGATTTCTCAACGCCATTTTTTGAAGAGACTATCTTTTCTCCATTGTATGTTCTTGGCACCTTTATCAAAGATTAGCTGTCTGTAGATGTGCAGTTTTATTTCTGGGCTTTCAGTTCTGTTCCACTGATCTTTGTGCCTGTTTTTGTATCAGTACCATGCTGTTTTGATCACTATGGCTTTGTAGTTCATTTTGAAGTCAGGGATTGTGATGCCTCCAGCTTAGTTCTTTTTTCTCACTATTGCTTTAGCAGTTCAGGGTCTTTGGTTGCCCCATATGAATTTTAGGGTTCTTTGTTCTATTTCCGTGAAGAATGTCATTGGGATTCTGATTGGGATTGCATTGAATCTGTAGATTGCTTTGGGTAGTATGGACATTTTAACTGTGTTTATTCTTCCAATCCATGTTCTTGGAATCTCTTTCCATCTCTTTATGTCATCATCTATTTCTTTCAATAATGTCTTATAGTTTTCATTGTATAAGTCTTTGACCTCCTTGGTTAAATTTATTCCTAGATATTTTATTCTTTTTGTTGTGATTGTAAATGGAATTGTGTCCTTGAGTTCTCTTTCTGTAAGTTTGTTATTAGAGTATAGAAGTGCAACTGATTTTTGTTAGTTAATTTTGTACCCTGCAACTTTACTGTAGTTGTTAATTATTTCTAATAGTTTTCTGATGGTTTCTTTAGGGTTTTGTATATGTAAGATCATGTTGTCTGCAAACAGCAAGAGTTTCACTTCTTTACTCCCTATTTGCATTCCTTTTATTCCTTTCTCTTGCCTAATTGCTCTGGCCAAAACCTCCAGTACTATGTTGAATAAGAGAGGTAATAGTGGGCATCCTTGTCTTGTTCCTGTTCTCAGAGGGATGGCATTCAGTTTTTCCCCATTGAGTATGTTTACTGTGGGTTTGTCATATATGGCCTTTATTATGTTGAGGTAATTTCCTTCTATCCCCATTTTGTTAAGAATTTTTACCCTAAATGGCTGTTGGATCTTGTCAAATGCTTTCTCTGTGTCTATTGAGATGATCATGTGGTTTTTATTCCTCATTTTGTTATTGTGGTGTGTCACAGTGATTGATTTGCAGATGTTGAACCATGCTGGTGTCCCTGGTAGAAATTCCACTTGATTATGATGTATGATTTTTTTGATGTTTTGCTATATTCAGGTTGCCAATATTTTGTTGAGGATTTTTGCATCTATGTTTGTTTGTTTGTTTTTGTTTTTAGTAATGATATTTTTGTTATAGAATAATTTTGCAAGTATGTCTTATTTTTCTAACTTTACACTTCATATATATTTGAATTAATATTAAAAGACTCAATTTGAGATTATTAAAAAAATAGCCAAGTATTGTCTCATAGTAACATTCTTTTGTTCTTTGAATGGTGGAGAGGTTGAAGCAGTAAGTGATTTATACATACTTAGAACAGTGCCTCCCAAACTTTGATATGCATATGAATCACTTGGGAATTTTGTTAAAAGGCAGTATGTGATTCTTTATGTTTGGGGTGGGGCCTGAGAGTCTGCATTTCTTTCTTTTTTATTGCAGTAACATTGGATTATAACATTATATAGCTTTCAGATGTGCATCATAATATATTTCGAATTCTGTGTAGATTACATCATGTTCACCACCCAAAAACTACTTATAGTGCATCCCCTCACAGGTGAGCCTAATCACCCCTTTTGCCCTCCCTCCTCACCCTTCCCCTCTGGTAACCACCAATCCAATCTCCATTGCTATGTGTTTGTTTGTTGTTGTTTTTATCTTCTACTTATGGGTGAGATCATATGGTATTTGACTCTGACTTATTTCACTTAGCATAATACCCTCAAGTTCCATCCATGTTGTCACAAATGGTCGGATTTCATCATTTCTTATGGCTGAGTAGTATTCCATTATGTGTATATACCACATCTTCTTTATCCGTTCGTCCCTTGGTGGGCACCTAGGTTGCTTCCAAGTCTTGGCTATTGTGAATGATGCTGCAGTGAACATAGGGGTGCATGTATCTTTATGCATTTGTGTTTTCAAGTTCTTTGGATAAATACCCAGCAGTGGAATACCTGGATCATTTGGTAGATCTATTCTTAATTTTCTGAGGATACTCCATACTGCTTTCCATAGTGGTTGCACCAGTTTGCACTGCCACCAGCAGTGTATGAGGGTTCCCTTCTCTCCACATCCTCTCCAGCATTTGTTGTTTCCTGTCTTGTTAATTATAGCCATTCTGACTGGAGTGAGGTGATACCTCATTGTAGTTTTGATTTGCATTTCCCTGATAGCTAATGATGTTGAGCATCTTTTCATATGCCTGTTGGCCATTTGTATATCTTCTTTGGAGAAATCTCTGTTCAGATCCTTTGCCCATTTTTTAATTGTGTTGTTGGTGTTTTTGTTGTTGAGCTGTATGAGTTCTTTGTATATTTTGGATATTAACCCCTTATCTGATATACGGTTTGCAAATATCTTTTCCCATTTTGTTGATAGTTTCCTTTGCTGTGCAGAAGCTTTTTAGTTTGATGTCATTTGTTCATTTTTTCTTTTGTTTCCCTTGCCCAGTCAGACATGGTACTTGAAAATATGCTGCTAAGACTGATGTCAAGCAGCGTACTGGCTATGTTTTCTTCTAGAAGTTTCATGGTTTTGGGTCTTACATTCAAGTCTTTAATCCATTTTGAGTTGATTTTTGTACATGGTGTAAGGTCATGGCCTACTTTCATTCTTTTGCATGTGGCTGTCCAGTTTTCCCAACACCATTTATTGAAGAGACTCTCCTTTCTCCATTGTATACTCTTGGCTCCCTTGTCAAATATTAGCTGTCCATAGATGTGTAGGTTTATTTCCGGGCTCTCAATTCTGTTCCATTGGTCTGTGTGTCTGTTTTTGTCACCGTACCATGCTGTTTTGTTTACCATGGCTTTGTAGTATATTTTGAAATCAGGGAGTATGATACCTCCAGCTTTGTTCTTTTTTCTCAGGAATCCTTTGGCTATTTGGGGACTTTTGTTGTTCCATTTGCATCTATGTTCATCAGCAATATTGGCCTATAGTTTTCCTTTTTTGTGTTGCCCTTGTCAGACTTTGGTATCAGAGTGATGTTGGCCTCATAGGATGTGTGGATGTGTTAGGAAGCATTCCATGTTCCCTAATTTTTTGGAATAGCTTGAGAAGGATAGATATTAAACCTTCTCTGAAAGGTTGGCAGAATTCTCCAGGGAAGCCGTCTGGTCCTGGGCTTTTATTTTTTGGGGTGCTTTTGATTACTGTTTCAATCTCTTTCCTTGTGATTGGTTTATTCAGATTATCTGTTTCTTCTTGATTCAGCTTTGGGAGATTGTAAGAGTCTAAGAATTTAACCATTTCCTCTAGATTGTCCATTTTGTTGGCATATAGCTTTCGTAGTATTCTCTTATAATCCTTTGTATTTCTGTGATATCTGTTGTTATTTCTCCTCTTTCACTTCTAATTTTATTTATCTGAGCTTTCTCTTTTTTTTTCTTTGTAAGTCTGTCTAGGGGTCTGTCAATTTTGTTTATCCTCTCAAAGAATCAGCTCTTTGTTTTGCTGATCCTTTCTACTACCTTTTTTTGTTTCAATTGCATTTATTTCTGCTCTGCTTTTTATTATTTCTCTCCTGCTGACTTTGGGCTTCATTTGTTCTTCTTTTTCTAATTCACCTAGGTGTAGTTTGAGATCACCTATTTGGGATTTTTCTTGTTAAGGTGAGCCTGTATTGCAATGAATTTCCCTCTTAGTACTGCTTTTGCTGCATTCCATATGAGTTGGTATGGTACATTTTCATTTTCATTTGTCTCTAGATGTTTTTTGATTTCTCCTTTAATTTCTTCAATGATCCATTTGTTGTTCACTAGCATGTCGTTTAGTCTCCACATCTTTGTCCCTTTCTCAGCTTTTTTCTTGTAATTAATTTCTAGCTTTATAGCATTGTGATTGGAAAAGATGCTTGTTTTATCATTTCAATCTTTAATTTATTGAGGCTTGCCTTGTTTCCCAACATATGGTCTATCTTTGACAATGTTCCATGTGCACTTGGGAAGAACGTATATTCTGCTGTTTTTGGATGGAGTGTTCTGTATATGTCTATTGGGTCCAACTAGTCTGGCTTTTCATTTAATTACACTGTTTCCTTGTTGATTTTCTGTCTGGATGATTTACCCATTGATGTGAGTGGAGTGTTGAGGTCCCCTACTATTACTGTGTTATTTTGAATATCTCCTTTTAGGTTTGTTAATAGTTGCTTTATGTACTTTGGTGCTCCTGTGTTGGATGCCTAGATATTTATAAGTGTTACATCTTCTTGCCAGAGTGTCCCTTTGATCATTATATACTGCCCCTCTTTGTCTCTCTTGTCTTATCTTAAAGTCTACTTTGTCTGATATAAGTATTGTGACACCTGCTTTCTTTTGTTTGCCATTAGTATCATCTTCCATCCCTTCACTCTGAGCCTGTGTTTGTCGTTGGAGCTGAGATGGGTTTCCTGGAGGCAGCATATTGTTGGGTCTTGTTCTTTAATCTATCTCACCACTCTGTGTCTTTTTATTGGAGAATTCAATCCATTTACATTTAGGGTGATTATCAATATATGAGGGTTTAACGCTGCCATTTTATCACTTGTTTTCTAGTTCTCCTGCATTTCCTTTGTTTCTTGTCCCATGTGTTTTGGTCTACCAATTGAGTTACGTAGTTTTTTATGTTGGTTTCTTTGTTTTCTCCTTATTTATTATGTGTGTCTTCATTTTTTTTTTGTTTAATGGTTACCATGGGGTTTGTATGCAAAATCTTGTAGATAAGATAGTACACTTTCTGATGGCCTCTTATTTCCTTAGACTAACTGATTTAGACCCTTTCCTCTTCCCCTCCTTTGTTGTTTTGGTCACATCTCATTCCATCCTGTGTTGTGAGTTTGTGGTTAAAAGGACAAGATTATCTTTGTTTTTGTTGTTTTCCTTCCCTTTATCTTTAATGTTATACTTGAGTATTTGCTAACTTGTTCTACTGTATAGCTACAATTTTCTGATTTTTCTACCTCTTTATCACCTTACTCCATGCTTTGTAACCCCTTACTCCCTTTTTTTACCCCCCAGGTATGAGGGCTTTCTTGAGGATTTCTTGTAGGGTGTGACTCATGGATATGAACTCCCTTAGCTTTTGTTTATCTGGGAAAGCTTTTAGTTTTCCATCATATCTGAAGGATATTTTGAATGGATAGAGTATTCTTGGCTGAAAGTTTTTGTCCTTCAAAAATTTGAATATGTAACTCCAGTCTCTCCTAGCCTGTAAGGTTTCTGCAGAGAAATCTGCTGAAAGCCTGATAGGGGTTCCTTTGTAAGTTATTTTCTTCTGCCTTGCTGCCTTTAGTATTTTTTCTTTGTCGTTTACTTTTGCCAGTTTCACTACTATATGCTTTGCAGTAGGTCTTTCTACACTGACATTTTTAGGAGATCTGGTAGCTTCTTTCACATTGATTTCCATCTCTTTCCCCAGGTTTGGGAAGTTCTCTGCTATTATTTCTTTGAACAAGCTTTCTGCTCCATTCTCCTCTTCTTCCTCTTGAATACCTATAATTTCTACGTTGCATTTCCTAATTGAGTCAGATATTTCTCAGAGACTTTCTTCATTTCTTTTTAGTCTTACTTCTTTCTCCTCCTCTATCTGGAGTGTTTCAATATGTCTGTCCTTGCTTATGCTGATTTACTCCTCTATTCAAGCATTCAGGGAATCCATATTTTGTTTTGTCTCATCCACTGTGTCTTTCATCTCTAATATTTCCAATTGGTTCTTCTTTGTAGTTTCAATCTCTTTTGTGAAGTAGCTCCTGATCTCATTGAATTGTTTCTCTACATTCTCTTTTAACTTGTTGAGATTTTTGATGATACCTATTTTAAATTCTCTGTCATTTAGATTACATATTTCTCTGTCTTCAGGACTGATTTCTAGGTACTTGTCATTTCTCTCTGGTCTGGAGATTTAATATAATTTTTGATACTGCTAGAGGGCATGGCTCTGTTTTTCTGCATTCTTTTATTATTGATTGCTGTTACTACCTATCACCACTGGGTGGGGGAAAGAGCTGCATATTCTGAGCCCCTGTGTTCCACCAAGATCCTAGGTGCTGGAGCTAGCGCTGACGAGTGGGGGAAAAGGGCACTTTCTTCTGCATGCTCTGATGGGCTGGCTCGCTCTGCCCTCGCTGTCTGTTCTCCTGGAGTGTTGGCTTGATGAAGTCACCCCCACAATAGCTTCTACCTCAGTAGGGGGCTTCCCCCTAGGCTGTGAGGGACCCTGGGGATCGTTGATGTTCCTGCTAATGGGGGGTCCCTCCCCACTTCCTTCCCTCTTGGAGGCCACGTGCAGTCCCAGATTGCAATCTTTTGAGTGGGGAGTGAAGTTTTCTCTTACCCTATCCCACCTTCTCCGAGGGGGGCTCCTGCCTCTCCACCCTCTAATGTATGGCTGCGTGGGTCTCTCAGATGTTTTTTCTGTTGCATAGATGTCCTCTCTTGGAGTATGAATGTCTTTTTCATTGTATCATGGAGGGGAGAGATCACTGGTAGAGCTCACTCCGCCATATCTTCCAACTTTGAGGTATAATTGACAGACAAAAATCTGCACGTATTTAAATTGCACAATTTGATGAGTTTTGACTTATTTATACGCTCATGGAATGCCCCCCCGCTGTCAAGTTAATGAACATAATTATTACACTCCAAAGTTTCCTCCTTCACCTTATCCCTCTCTCCTGCTTCTCTCTATGCCCTTCCCCCATTCCCAGGCAACCACTAATCTGCTTTCTATCACTATAGCTTAGTTTGCATTTTCTAGAACTTTCCATAAATAATATGATACAGCATGTGCTCTTCTTACATTAGCGTAATTATTTTGGTATTTGTGTGTATCAATAGTTCATTCCTTTATTGCTGAATAGTGTCCCATTGTATGGAAAGACCACAATTTATTTATCCATTCATCTGTAGCCAGACGTTTGGGTTATTTCCAATTTTTGGCTATTAAAATAAAGCCACTATAAGCATTTGTGAAAAAATGTTTGTGGGGACATATGCATTCTTTTCTCTTGGGTAAATCCCTAGGAGTAGAATGACTGGGTTATATAGTAGGTATATGTGTAACTTTTTAAGCTACCACCTGTTTTCTAGAGTGATTGTACCATTTTCCATTGCCACCAGCAGTGTGTGAGAGTTCCAGGTGCCCCACTTCTTTGCCAACACTTGATACGCTTGGTCTTTATAATTCTAGCTATTATAATAGGTGTGTGGTGATATCCTGTTGCTTTATTTGCATTTCCCTAAAGATTAATGATGTTAATCATCTTTTCATGAGCTTACTTGCCATCTGCATATCTCCTTTGGTGAAATGTCTGTTCAGATATTTTGCCCATTTTATAAAAATTTGGGATTGTCTTCTTATGACTGAGTTGTAAGAGTTCTTTATATATTCTACAAACTAATCCTTTATTGTAGATGTTTGCAAATATATTTTCCAATTCTGTGGCTTGCATGTGGAGATAGTACCAAGTAAACTGATAGTTAAATTCAGTTGAATAAGTGTTATGCACAGGAAGTACAAAGGAAGATCAGTAATCTTAGGATAGGAAGTTAGGGAAGCTTCTTGGAAGAGAACATATGTGAATTGAGTCTTAAAGAAAATTAAAAGCTAGCTAGGTAGTGGAAGGGCAATCTAGGTAGAAGTTTGTGCAAAGGCACCGAGATATAGAATGTCATTGTTCATGCAAAATTGGAAGTAATTTGATTGGAATGCTGGGATTTTGGAGTAGAAGGATGTGGACTGGAATCCCAGCTGCCCTGCTTACTGGCTGTGCATCTCTCATTTTTTTTTAACCTTTTTATTTTGAAACAATTATAGATTCTCTGGTAGTTGCAAAGATAGTACAGAGGTGTCCAGTGCATCTGTCATTTAGTTTCTTCCACTGGTTTCATCTTACATAATTATAGTACAATATCAAAACCAGGAATAGGAGACTGGTACGATGTATATATAGTTCTTTGTAATTTTCTCACATGTGTAGATTAGTGGAGCCACCACTGCAATCAAGATATAGAACTGTCCCCATCACCACAAAGATCTCCCTTATGCCACCCCTTCATTATTACACCAGCCCGGCCCCTCCCCTGTTTTTCATCTCTATAATTTTGTCATTTTGAGAATGTTCTATAAACAGAATCATACAATATGCAACCTTCTGAGAGTGGCTTGTTTTCACTCATCATAATGCATTTTGGGTCTACCCAGGTCGCTGAGAGTGTCGGCAGTTTGCTCTTTTTTATTGCTGAGTGGTATTCCATGGTATGGATGTACCACATTTTCACTATGGACCTATTGAAGGACATTTTGGTGGTTTTCAGTTTTTGACTATTACAAATAAAGCTGCTATGAACAACTGTGTACAGGTTTTTGTGTAGACATAAATTCTTGTTTTTATGGGATAAATGCCCAGGGCTGTAATTGCTGAGTTGTATGGAAAGTATGTTAATTTTTTAAGAAACTGCAAAACTATTTTCTAGAGTGGCTGTACCATTTTCCACTCCCACCAGCAAAGTAGGAGAGATCCACTTTCTCCACTTCCTTGTCAGCATTTGGTGGTGTCATATTTTTATTTTAGCCCTTGTAATAGGTGGGCAGTGGTATCTCATGGTCTTAAATTGCTTTTCTCTAGTAGCTAATTGTGTGACTGTTAACCATTTCTGCTCCTTAAGTCTGGCTCTGTGAATCTAGACCCCAGCCTGTACTTTTTAAGTGTGAGAAGCAAGGGGACATAGTGCTGTCGGTCTCCTGCCCCTGTTTCTGGAGCTGCCCCAGAAGTCTGACTTCTTTTGTCCTTTGGCCCAGCTGGCCAGTTTCAGGAGATCCTTCTTCATTGTCCTGGGTGACTCCTGGAAAGTGATATTTTGTAGATCTGCATAATTTTCCAGGGAGGATTTTTTTATTCCCTATAGATGAGCAAAGAACCTGTAAATGTTGATTTTTTTACTGTGCTGTGGGGTAAGTTCTCTCTCTACCCTGTCCCTCCCTGGTGTCAGTGTGCCAGCATCTGTACTTACTGGCAGTTGAGATGAAGAAACCTCTGGAGCTGGCCCAGGAGGACTGTTTTCTCAATGTTTGGAAGTCCAAAGTGCCAAGGGAAGCTGCCATGGCCTCAGGCTCTCTCTACACTCAGCATCTTCTTATTCTTTCTGCTTTTAGGTAGAGAGGCAAATTTAATGCTCTGGAAAAAATAATAATAGTAGCTAACAATTGTATAGGACTTATTATATACCAGGTACTAAGTACTTTATATATATTAACTCATTTAATCCCCACAACAACCCTAAGAATTAAGTAGTATTAATATCTCCATTTTATAAAAAAGGAAACTGAGGCCCAGAGAGGTCTCATAGCTAGTAAGTGGCTAAGTTGGGATTGGCACCCAGACAGTCTGACACCCAAGTCCATCCTCTTAGTCATTACGCTATACCGTCTGTGTGCCAGGGTAGATAGAAGCTTGTGTGGTATGCACCTTGCTATGTGAACCTGAAGGGCCTCAGGCTCTCCCCTGAGAAGCATGTGGGAGGAGGAGGAGGGCTTGCCATGGGTGTTCCCTGGGGCATCAGCACTTTGTGATGTTGAAATGGGAAACAGAGTAGGTGAGAGGTGCTTTCCCAGCAGGAATGGGCGTTCTTTGGAAGCCTGCACTGGGCATGGGCTGTCCAGGTGTGAGTGGGGCTCAGCCTCTGAAGACACAGATCTGTTCCCTGAGCCTGCTGTGCACTCAGGACTGGCTCACACACACTATGGGAAGAGGCTAGAGGAGGATGACATGGAGGCCCTGACCTTGGGGGACAGGACAGCACATGACCACACTGGCCCCCAGACTCTGAACCACCTGCCTGTGCAATAGTAACCTTGTCCTTGCACTGTAGGGACCCCCGCCTCACTCCCACCCATCAGGGATAACTGGGAAGGAGTGTTGGCTTTCTAGCCTGACAGATCTGGGTTCCAGTTGCAAAGCCTGAGTTTCCTCACCTGTAAACAGGGCAATAACAATACCTGGCCTATAGACTGTTGTGGGGGCTGAGTGTGGGTGGTGTAGTGAATTGCCCTAAAGAACTGTAGTTCCCTCTCCTTTCCACGGGGCTCTTTACAATCATCAATACCCAGCTGCATGGCAGTGCTGCACTGCAAGGAAGCAGGGTGTCTCTGTACCTTGCCCCAATTCAATCAGTGAACAGTGTCCATTCACTCATTCAGCATTCAACCAACTTTTAAAATGAGCACCTGCTGTGTGTTTGCTTCTGTACCAGTCATGATGAACACAAGAGTCATGGGTCTTGACTCAAGTAGCATATGGTACACAGAGGTAAATATTAGTTAAATAGTAACACAACCAAGTAATAAAATCATGAATTGTAGGATGCTGTGAAGGAAGTTCCGGGGTGCCATGTGAGCGAACCACAGTCTGAGGCCAACGATGCCACCTCAGGGAGATGATTCTGACCTGAGTTCTGATTCCTCAGCCTTGAACTGCTTAAGAGGCCCATGTGGAACATTCTGTAGGATCAGTTCACTTTATAGACTGGCCTGATGCCTGGCCACCCCAGAGCTCTCCCCAACCCAACAACCCAGACTATTCTGTGAGATTACCCGTATTCAACCGTTCACAGCTGCTGCTGATCTCATGGGGACTGAGACTTAGCTCAGAGCCACACATTACAGGGCTGGGTCATCTTTTTTTGCTGTTTCTTTGTTTTGAGTTGTGCTCATGACTTAGTCAACTTATGACCCAACTGGACACAGTGCACCATTGTGGTAGTTATGATCATCACACAGATGTTTTTTAAAACAACTTTACTGAGGTAGAGTCTATATCCTATGAAATTAACTTGCTTTAAGTGTAAATTCCATGATTTTTTTTTTAGTAAATTGAGTTGTGCAACCATTCCCACAACCTAGTTTTAGAATATTTCCATCATTGGTAGGGTCATCTTTACATGGAAAAGGCCAGAAAATTATTTTTCATGGAAATACTTCCATAATTATTTTTTCTGGAATTAGTTCTGTGCTCTCAACAGGAGGATCTTATTAATTAATTCAGTTAGTATTTACTGAGAGCCTGCTGGAGCCCACAGTTGGGCTAGGGGCAAAAGGGAATAAAGAGAGAAGCAAGTGGAGATTTTTGCTTCCCTGCAGCTGACAAGCTTCCTACTGAACATACTGTCAAATGGAACGACTCGCATGAATGGGTCTCCTGGCAGCTGCAGGGCAGGTGTTTATTGTCTACCCTGTGGTTCTTAATTGAGGGAAAGGCAAGCACCTTTCTTTTGTAATACCTGGTATTGCATTGAAATTGTTGGCCAAGCAGAAAGAGGGAAGTGTACTCACTAACATCTGCAAACAGCTCCAGGCTTCGGCAAGCCTGGATGCAGGATCTGGGAAGACGGGAGAGTGGGTGTATTGTTTACAGTGCAATCGACAGGGGGAATTGGGGTGAGGGTGTGCCGACGGAAGAAAGGAGCACGAGCATTTGCACACGCATTTGCGTGTGGTGGGGTGTTGCTTGGACGCTTTGGGGGTATGGTTGGGAGTGCAATCTTGTATGCTAGACTGAGGAATTTGGACTTAGTGGAGCAAACACAGAAGACACCATTTTAAGTCTCCAAGGAGGGGTGTGATCATTCAGAGCTGGACTTGGGAGAGTAATCTTGCATGAGGAGAGAGAGGGGAAGTGGGCCTGGGTTAGGAGGCTTTGGTGAGCATCCTAATATTAGGTGATATGGACATGATATGGGCAGGACAGTAGGGCAAAGGAGGAAGAACTGGGTGGGAGAGAAGATTCTGCCAGGAGACAGGAGAAAATCTCTCTGTCCCAACTTTCCTGGGTCCATACCTGCCTGCCCACCTGCCTATTGCACTTCAACCATCCCCTCAAACTTGGCCTGTCCAAATCCAGACTCAGGTGGCCTCCCCACACCATGGTTTCCCCTTGCCTGACAGGCTTTTCTCTCCCCATCCCACTCCTCGTGCCCAGGAGGAAAGGGGGAAGCCAGAGAGAAGCAAAACATGGTGCCCATGGAAGGCTGTGCCAGAGGAGGTAGTGGAGAGAGATTTCCAGAGAGGGAGATGCCAGATGCTGAAGAGGTGAGTGAGGATGGGCACTGAAGCAGGGCTGGCGTCTCAGGGCTGGTACTAGTGGGAGGCAAGCGAGGTGCCTGGGGTGCAAAATTGAAGGAGGCCTTCACATTCAGGTGCCAACCCAGTGCTTGCACAATCCTGAGAGTGAGGGCCTCCTCCAGTTTTGCACCCCAGGGGCCTCCCTGGCCTTGCCTAGTCCCGGGCTAGGTTCCTGGAGAGAACTGGGAGGTTGCTGGTGACCTTGGAGAAAGCAATAGCTTTCAAAGGGTTAAGGACCGAGGGTGGGGCTGTTTCTTCAGAAGAAAGCTTTCCATAGGAAGCTTCCTGAAGGTGCTGGCAGCCCACTTGTCTCCCTCCTCCCCACCCCAAGACAGCCCCTTAGAGTTTCCACACACTCTCTAGGATTCCTGGAGCACAGTTTGAAGACCACCAATCAAATCCGACCTCCCCTCTTCCCGCAGAGAATTCTGAGACCCAGAGAAGTACATGACTTGTCCAGTGTGACCTTAGAGGTCTTCCTTTAATTTCCCTTGATTGATCATCTTCAATTGTTTTACATTCTCTTTTTAGTCTTCCTCCAGTCTTCCCCCCACCGTAACTATGAGAAATGGAAGCCAAGTTGATCCTCAGGGTCTCATCTGTATTTGAAGACAGAGATCTAACTCTGAGAAGTCCATTTATTGAGTGCCTGCTATGTCCGAGCATTATTTTAGGTGCCTTTTTAGGTATATAGATTATTTAATTTTGATAAGAATTTTCCAAAGTATATGTCATTACTACATTTTCCTGATGGGGAGACTGAGGCTCAGAGAGAACAAATGGCTTGCTTAAATTTGCATGGCTACTAACTGGTGCTGCTGGATCTGATGCCTGTGTTCTCCCTCCACACCACATATTTCTCTGTCTCTCCTATTGACTGAGTGCCTTGGGGCCAGGCCCTATTTTTGGTGCTGATACAGATAAACACAAAAATCCTGCTGAGACCTACCCCGCTTGTCCTCCTGCTTGTGAGGGGAGATCAGCTTGCTCCTCATAAGGTCTCCTGTCGCAGGTGGCTCTGGGCTGCCTGTGGTGCTGCTGTGTTTTTTGGCTTTTGCTGAGATGAAATCCGTGGCCCAGTTCACTCCTCAGCCAACAGGTCACATGGACTCCTTTCTCTCTGCCTCTGGGTCTCCGAAACATTCCACTGAAACTACCCATAGGCAATATAGGCAGTTTATTCTATAAAGAGCTTGACCATCCTCCCTCCCAACACACACATGGTTTTTCCTGCCTTTCTTAGCTTTTATCACCAGCAGTTTCCGTCAGCCATCACCCCCTAGCAGAACTCTATTTCAGTTCCATGATTTAGCCCTGATAAAGGCAAGTTATCTTGGCCTCCTCTGCCCTAAGCTCCAGTGAGAATTTGGACCCAGTGTTTTCACTTGTCACTTTAGGCTGTTTGCCAGAGTTTGTGGAAAAAGGCCTGTATTATTAATGCCCTTGCTGGGAACAGCTGCGCCCTGCCAGCTTGTCATGCGAGCCCTCTGAAAAGCCCCGGGCTACAAGACCCACAGCTCTCTGGGGCCCACAGCTCTCCAGTGGGAAATATGATCCTATCCTACAGAAACTGCCAACAGCCAAGGAGGCAACTTGGAAGGCACTGGTCAGGTCTCACCTAGGAATTCACAGCAGCCCGGTGAGTATCTTGTTGGGCTGATTCCATCCTGGTGTCGTAGTGGGACCCGCTATTTATGGAGGTCTTTTAGTCTGATGTCCCCCTCCCCCAGAAGACAAAAATGAGGATATTAATAATCAGTTTAATATTGAGAGACCCATTATTCCTTGTGTGGACACTATGCTGGTCACTTGAAATAAATTAATCCTCAGAACTAGTCTTTGGGGTGGGGCTTATCTCTATTTGATAGATGAGAAAATAGCCCCCAAGAGATCAAGTGAATTACCCAAGGTCATGCAGGGAGCAAAGGGTGGGGGTGGGATCTGAACTCAGGTTGATCTCACACTCCTTTCGTGACATTGTGAGCCACTAGACACAAAATATTTCCCCGGCTCCCCTTCAGGTTGTCCTTGCAGCTGGTCCCAACTCCTCCATCTTTCATCTTTGTCTCTTTCCAGCACTCTGAAAACATTTCCTGGAGCTTGGTATTCCAGTGGGTACTTGACTAGAGTTCAATATCAGCCAGACCAGAGGTTGGGGAGTAAGATGGTGGGGCTGCAGGCCAGACCTGGGATGAGGAAAAATGGTCTCTGGCACCTTCTCCATCAACTGACATGTCTCCTTTTCACCTCTTCATGCCTCATCAAAGCTCCTTTTTGGTGCCAGGAGCTCAACAATGAGTTTAGAGAAAATAATCCAATAATGTCCGTTGCATGCTTAGCAAACCTCCACCAGTCCCAGTTTCTTGCAGGACAAACTGGAACTAGAAACACTTATGTCTGGAGCAGATAATCCAGTTGAACCCCGTTTCCCATCGCTGCAGCCCTTATAGCCTCACAGCTTCCCATGGCTCATGGTTGGCCCTCAATAATTACTAGTGGTAAGTATTATGGTATGAATTGATTGAAAGGATATCTTATTATGCAACCATTTTCATCTTTTGAAAGTTCATTAGTCTTAGAACTAGATCTTCAAGATAGAAGTCAAGAGAAGTAGATTCTGGGTCAGTGAATCTATATTCTAAAACTCTACATTTAGAACAATCTGCAAATGGAATGAGTTGCCCTCAAAGGTCCCTGTTGCTTGTAGTCAACAGTAGGTGACACCACATATCAGGTGTGCTGGTGGAGGGGTCGGTTCTTCAAGGACCCAGTGCCGGATCAGAGTCTGCGTTATGCATGCACTGAGAAGGCCCTCGGCATGTTAAGGTTCCAGCAGAGGTGGAGTGGAGCAGCTATGCAAAGTCGGGAAGGATCCCAACCTGGGGAGGGAAAGCAGGAAGGAGGGATGGCAGGGGCCGAAGTGAGTAGATATTTTGGGGCCACCGCTCCCTGCTTTGTGTCCTGGGCAACCTGTACTGCAGTCTCCTCAGTAGCTTCTGAGCCTCTAGACTTCCAGTTCTGTCACCAGGGTGCTGAGCACTTTGTGTTCCTCAGGGACTGATGATGGGCAGATGTCTTTCTATCTCTTATCAGTATCCCTTGGTCTTCCTTGTCTTTGTTTTTAAGTTCTCAAGGTGCATCCTGTGAGCATGGAAATTATAGAATGTATTCGGGGAATTTTGTCCCATTGGAACCCAGAGAAAGGGTTGACTGCTACCCTGGTCCATTAACCTTGTGTTTCCAACCTCAGCCTGGATGACAAAACTCAGCACAAGCTTTCTTATAGACTGAGAGAAATCCATCTATAAGACCCTGATAGAAGCTGAAGGAAACCTACTGAATGATTGCCTTGGCTACTTCCATTCTAAGACCCATGATAATCACTGCCACTTTGAACACTGATTGTGTGCTGGGTGTTTTACATATCTTGTTTAATCCTCCTAATAACCCTATGATGTAGTTAACACTATCCCTGTTTTACAGATTAATAAACTGAAGCCTAGAGAATTCAACTAAGTCGCCCCAGGTGACAGAGCTAACAAGCAATGGAGTTGGACTTCAAACCTAGATCTATGTGACTCCCAAATTAAAACTTAATGTGCCCATGTTATTTTGCCTCATTGGAATAATAGGAAGTTTTGCTTCCCTGGATGAGGAAGAAACTTAAGGATTGGTCACTCTGACTGGTGGTAGAAAGCCAAGCTATGTATAGAGTGTATCAAAGGGATGGCAGCTCCTACATTCACATTTGAAGTCATCCCTAACCCTTATGAATGTGAATAACCGTGACCTTCCTCAAGTCATCTTTTGGTGATTGCAGCAGAGACGGATTTCTGCTTACTGCTGACTCTCACTGAGGCTCCATTAATGCTAAGAATGGTGGCTGACTATGTTGGGGAACATATGTTTACAACAGGCTGGGGCTCTGTGGCCAGGATGTTGAGGGCGAGGAATTTGACTGGTCTTGAGGAGTGATGACAGTTGGGAAGATGAAGTGAGAGGAAAGGAGTGTGAGCTGCGCACCATTTAATCAACCTTGAGCTTGAGATCAAAGAGTACCTGTGTGTATTAACCTGGATAAGGAGACCCTCTGAGGCCCCATCTCTGTCTGCCAACACAAGGAGATTGCATCTTCTGGTATATAGATCTGATGTGTTAGGGAAACAAAAATCCTCCAAGACTGGCAGAGGGATTTGAGGGCTTTCTCCAACTCAAGCTTTATGTTCTGTAACCATGAATAGACCTTAGTTTTTGGTTTTATATCACTTGCATACTCATGTTAAGATGGAGGGTCCTCCCATTTTTGATTGCCTGTCTGTCGTCTCTTCTTCCAGCAGCTCCTCTGGGCTTCAGTTTGAGCTGCACCTCTTACATGCTGCCATTTCTCTCCTCTGTTATCCCTGACCACTGACAAAGCCCCAGTGGCCTGCCTCACTTCTCCACCTTCTGTTCAAAAACCCTGCTCACATCTCCTTTCCTTTTTGAAGGCTTCTGGCTGTAGCCAGCCTTCCCCTAAGAGTCCCCATCTTCATTTCTAACTCTAGCCAAGATGGTGGTCTTTTTCTTGGAGCTCCTTGTGTAAATGTGGTCAATATTATGTAGCTTGCTCTTTCGTTATAGAGATCTCCTTAGATTTATGAAGCTAATTTGTTTTCTGCCTCAGGTGTACTGTTTGTTTCTCAAAACTCCTTGAGGGCATGGACTGTAGTTTATGTGGAGGTAGTGATGATTATATTTTAATTTCAGTGTCTAGCAGGTAATAGGTAGCCAATAAAATTGTTTTTTTCATTTCTTCAAATGATGTTTGTTAGATACTGACCAGGGTCTGGGCACTGGACACAGGCATTAGGTATACGGAGCTAATTATTACTTGGTGGTTGAAATGTTTACAGTTTTAAGGGAAGACAGACAGGTTAGCAAATTAAACTTAGATTTTAATTTCATTTGAGCTATAGTTGAGGCTTAAGTAAAATTTATTGAGAGCTCAGATGAGAAATAATGGGAAAAGAGAAATGGAGACAGATAAAAGAAATGTTTTGAGCGTAGAAATAGTAGAACTTTGTTTCCTATTTAGTTTGATTCAAAACCTTTTAAGGGCTTGTTCTAGGGGCAATGAGGTGCCCGGATGAACAAGTAATCCAGAGCTCTCAGGGTGAAGGATGAGTTAAATATGGGGCAAGAAAGAAGGAAAAGTTGAAGATACCAAGCTTTGCAAGACAGTAAGAGACGGAGAGGGTGCGGGAGAGGATAATAGTTATTAACACACATAGGCTGCTTGTTACTACATACAGGGTCATTCACATGAATTGCCTCATTGTTTCCTCCTTATAACCCTAAGGGGTAGGTCCTGTTATTTTCTGCATTTTCCAGGTGAAGAAACATGCTCAGAGCGGTGGAGTAACTAGTTTAAGATCACATAGCTGGGAATTGGTGGAGTCAGGTTTAAACCCAGGAGCTCTTGCTCCACAGTAAACACCCATGCAGCTGGGTGGAGAAAAACTCAAGCAGCTGATCAAGAACTTCCAAAGGGCCCTCGGTGCTGATAACTCCCCCATGTATACCTCCAGCCTGGACCTTTCTCCTGACCTCTATGATTTCCTACCAGGCTACCTATTTAACACTCCACTCAACAGTCTAATCTCAAACTCAGAATACCCAAAACTAGACTCCTGATCTCTTCCCCTCCAGATCTCTCTTCTCTCATCTTCCCCTTTCTGTTGAAAGCAGCATCATCCTTTCAGCTGCCTGGGCCCCAAACTTTGGAATCATCCTTGACCCTTTCTTTCACACCCACAGCCAATCATCAAGCTTGATTTTCGAAGGATGTGTAAAATATACCCACTTCTCACCACCTCTCCTGCAACTACCTGGTCCAAGCCATGAGCATCTTTCACTGGGATCACTCCAGTGACCTCCTGATGGTCTGCCTGCTTCTACCCTTGACCCCTATTCCCGTCCCCCCAGGGCACCCTGAGCAGTCCTAGTGACATTGAATTGGATCAGGTTGCTCCTTTGCTTAAACCCTTGCAGTAGCTCCCATTTTACTCAGAGTAAGAGCCAAAGTCCTTACCGTGACCTGTAAGGCCCCACCTGATCTCCATCCTCTGTAACCCATTGTCTCTGTTCCTCTCCAAGCCCCTTTCCTTGTACCCTCCTCTTGGTCCTTTCCTTCCAGCCAGCTCACACCAGCGCACTCCCGTCTTGGGTCTTTGCACAGAGTATTGCAGGTCTCACTCCTTCACCACCTTTTATTCTTTGCTCAAATGTCTCCTCCTCAATGAGGCTGATTCTGACTGGCCTTGTAAAAATGGAAACCTGCCTCCACCCAGCACTTCTGATCCTCCCCGTCCAGTACTCTGCTCTGCTCTGTTTCCCATCACACTTAGCATCTTCTAAGATGCTAAGTAATTTACTTACTGCATTTACTCATTGTGTCTCACTCTGCTACAATGTAAAGCTCTAAGGGTAGTGATTCTCCTCTGATTTAGTGTTGTATTCCAAGTACTAAGACTTATGCTGAGCACATAGTGGTTTTGTGTTATGTAGTGGGAATGAGTAGAGTGTAAAGTTTCCATATAGGTGTCCAGTTAAAAAAATTCTTTTTGAAAATGAGGTAGTCTAGAGTCTGGGGGAGATGCCAGAGGGGACTGGACATGTGGATGCAGGAATTGTCTGCATGGAAGGGGGCACAGAATTGAGGGGAGCCTACTGCTGCGGCTGAACTGGGGATGTGGACATTTCAGGCAGGAAGCTGAGATGGGGAGGGAGGAGGGGAACTGGGAGGACACCTCTCAGACATTAGAAGGAGGAAAGCCAGAGAGGCCACCCCGAGGTAGGGACTAGAGAGGAGTCTTTAGATGTTGCAACTAGAAATTCAATTTCAGTGGAATGATGTGGGCTGACTTCAATTATTTGAGGAACAAGTGGAAAGTGGGAAGTGTAAGCAACTTAATAGGCCCTGCCATAAAGAAAGAGAGGTCAGGTTGTTATTTGAGGAAGTGACTTATTTGGGGGATTTTTTTTAGCTATAAAAAATCTCCTGCGTGTGGGCGGGTGGGTGGAGGTGGGGAAGTGCACAGTAAGTGAATACCACGCAGACTGGCAAATGGAACTTGTGCAAATTATATCTGGTCCCTGGCAAAGAGTTGTTACTGAGTCTAAGCCCCTTGCACGGTGCCTGACACACAGTAGGTCCACAATGAATGTTTATTGAATACGACATAAAATACATAGAATTTAGTGACAGGTCACTGTATCAACAGCAACAAAAGAACAAAAATGTCTAATGTAGAGAGACTACTTTTTGAACACTGACTATTGCCTAGTGGCATTTCTTCCCCACTTGTGGTTTTGAGCAGCTGTATGTGGCTGTATTTTGGGTTCCTCTTTATGGCACAGTGGTTTTAACAGGTAATTTTCAAGTGACTCGAGTGACTAGAATGACCTTTTACTCTCGAGTTCTGTACAGATGTAAGGGACATGATGGTATCTTGGTCCGTTTGGGCTGCTATAACAAAATACCAGACTGGGTAGCCTATAAACAACAGAAATGTATTTCTCACAGTTCTGGAGCCTGGAAAGGCTGAGATCAAGGTGCCAGCATGGTGGCCCTCTGGTGAGGGCCCACTTCCTCCTTCATAGCTGGCACCTTCTTGCTGTGTCCTCACTTGGTGGAAGGGTCAGTAGAGCTCTGTGGCGTCTCTTTTATAAGAGCACTAATCCCATTCATGAGGGCTCCACCCTCATGATCTAATCATCCCAAAGGCCCCCCCCCCCCCCAACCCCTTCACCTCTGCGGATTAGGATTTCAAGCACAAACATTCAGACCATAGCAGATGGTAAGTCCAGGGAAACAAGGCGAACAAAAGAGTTGGCCAGGGGCGCAGAAAGACCACTCTCCATCAGAGCCTGCTGTTGAACCAGCTCCATCTCACACCAAGTCATGCCACCTCCCTGGGAACTGGATTTAAAATGATCTTAGTTTTCTTTCAGTTTTATAAATAGAATCATGTCAGGAAAGGAAGAAATAAAAAAACCCATGACTTGCAAAATATATCAAGAACCAAAGTCTTTGTTCTTTTTCTTTTTAAAACAAGTGATATGTGAAGAATGCAGGCAGAATTTCCTGATTCTGGCAAATGACATAAAGTTCATGGAGGCCCTGGGAGAAAGCAGAATGGTTCGACTCCTATTTTGCTCCTTCCTGCTCTGAAAAGAGGCAGATTTGCAGACTGCATAGGAAAGAATGAAATAAAAAATCCCTAATATTTATTAAGTATCCTGTGTGCCTGGAACTATGCTGGGCATATGTGTACCCTACACCCATCCTTCTTAGGTAAAAGGCATTAGATCACTGTTTAATGGAACCTACCCAGGGCCACACAGCCAACAAATGGGAGAGAGGAGCCCATGGCTAGAGAGGAATGAATAGAAGAAATGTAGCTGCTTGAAGTCAGCCTGAGTCCCTAGCATCCAGCACAGTGTCTTATTCTCAGGAAAATCTTGAGAAATATTTATCAAAAGGAGTTGGTTGGTTGAGTGAATTACCAGGGCCCTGAGGAAACTTGCAAATATTTTTGCTGAAGTGCTACTGGAGGTCTTCAGTGCCTTCTGGAGGATGGGAGAAACCCAGGGAGAGAGAGATATTTAAATTTTAGGGAGAGATAATTACAAACCTTCAGCACGAGGCCAAAACTGAGATGAGCTATGTAAAATGCACAGCACATGGTAGTACTCAATAAGTGAGAACTGTGATACTTAAGGGAGTTATTAATTATTGTTAAATAAATCCCCGCTGCTTCTCCTCGCCCTGGGACACGAGACACGGAGTTCTACGAGCTGAGTCTTTCAATTTGAGGCTCCTATGGAAAGCACTGGAGCTTTTCTACATCCATAATGTCTTATTACATAAGATAAGATCTTTCCCAGTTGGCAGACCTACCCAGCCTCTGGTACCTCAGTTTAGCTGCTCTTTGTGATGTCTGCACAATGAAACGCACATGGCCCCATAACCTGTATTTTACCATCCCAAGTATCCCCTCAAGGGCTAGACATTTTTGGGTGATCCTAAAACAGAGAGGAACTTTAATTTATGTCGATGATGATGATAATGAACTTAGAACTCTTCTATCAGGCAGTGAACATCTCTATCCCCAATAACTGAGGATTTATAATCTTATAAACAAATGGAAAATGCAGACTGGGTGGTAGTTCAGTTGGTTTAAACGTAGTGCTTCTGTAACTGTCCCTAAAGAATGCTAACTTGTGTCACTCCACAGCATAGTGCCTATTCTCAGCTCTAACCTGTGATTTAGAGGGGTACGTAGAGAGGGCTTGCTGATCACGTTTACGGATGCTGTAAAGCCAGGAGGGGTAGCAAATGTTGTACGTGCCACGGTCAAGGCTCTCCATAAGTTCCACAGGCTAGCAGAGGGACTGAGTGTAGAAAGATAGAACACAGCAGGATATATAGAAGATAAAATGTGAGCTCCAAATACCAATGGCTCCAGTAAGGCAGCCGGGAGGTATGGCTAGAGAGTAGGACTCAAAAGGCTACGGGAGCTTGATTTCACTGCATGCTCCACTAAGTGAGAGTCAGTATGAGGCTGAAAAGAACTAACCAGAAACTGAATTTTTGCATGGTAGCGGTGTTGTCAGTTTCCTCTTCCACCCTAGTTGGCCACACCCGGAAACTGTGTTTAGTTCTTTTAAGAGTGATGTGGACAAATGAGAGTAGGCTAGGAGGCAAGTGAACAGAGAGGTTAGGGGGTTCAGAAACTGTTACCTGAGGAATGGTTCAAAGACTGAGAATGTTTAGTTTGAAAAAAAAGAAGGTTTAGGAGGGTATGACAAACTTAAAGGATTATTTTATGGAAAAAAGAACAGACATTTGTTTATCCCTGGAGAGTAGAATTAGAACCTGCAGGTGGAAGCTGAGGGGTGTGGGGATGAGTTCAGTCCAATGTCAGGAAAAAGTTTGTCGTAATTAACATCTGGCTGTCTGGGGACAGGCCGCCTCAGAAGAGGAGGATCATGATTACATGTGTGAAAGTAGGTGCTGGCTGGCCAGCCCCTTTTTGTTGCTATTGAATGGGGAATTTGTTCATCAGGTGGTGGGTTGATCACCTGACTGTCCACTAAGGTCTTTTCCAGCTGGGAGGGTGTGCTGCGAGGCCTCGGAGAGCATTTAGGCCCCACACATCGTGCACAAGGGAACCCGGATAACAACGTTGGTGATCTGATGGGAGGCCGCAGTGTAGATGGCTTGAGCTTTGGACAAAGAGCTAATGATTCAAATCTTCCTGTATTTGACTTTCTCTGCAATTAATAAAAAATTAGAGTCCCAAAGTGCCTACGAGGTAGCATGTACTATTTGAAAAATAACAGCATAACTACTGGGCCCTTGAATTTGAGTGTCTTCTCCCACAGGATCCCAGGGACCTTGAGGACCTGCTGATGTCCTCCTAGCACTGTTCCAGCTGTCCAAATCCTACACATCCTTCCACGTCCAGGTCCAACCTTATTTCTTCACAGGAAGCCTTCCCTTACCCACCCTTATCTGTAGGGGTGGTCTTGCCTCCATGTGCGGTAGGCATGGGCTTTGGGGTTAGATGAGTTGGGTTTGAATCCCAGCTCTGTACTAGGTGCACAACCTTGGGCAAGGGGCTTAGCTCTTCATGTAAAGATACTCACCTTTATCTACAAAATGCAGGTGCATCTACCTTGCAGTGTTGTTGTGATAATTGGAGAGAGACAAACTGCCAACATGGTACGAGGCACAAGGTTCATGGTCAGTCAATGGTGTTGATATTTATGATGGTTATTGATAGGCATCAGGCTCGAGAGCTGTATTCAGTCTACTCCAAGGATGGTTACCTGGAATGAAGAATTCCCTGGCCAGGGACTGTTGCAAGTGGGGTGAGGTTTACCAGCATCACCTTCTCCAGTCATTCTCTCTTAAACCATTGTTGTCCTTTCCTACAGCTTGGTCTTTTCTGATTTCCTCTAAAAAAATTTAAATAAATAATATAAACCAGATCCTGGCTTTATCTGGATCTGGCTCACTCAGATACTAGTTTCAGAGAGTTCTGCATCACTGCCTGTCATGGTTGCCTGTTTCCCACCTTCTCCATCCCTGCTTCTAGGTCACCTGCAAATAGCTGGGCAGGGTTCACAGTATTGACATGAATCACCTCGCCAGGCTCCTACCCCGTTAACCTAGTGGTAACTAATTGACTAGTTCTTTCTTTTTCTCATGTGGTCAAGACCTTTCGATTGAATTAATTTATAATAAAGGATAGGCAGGTAGGACCTAGCCAGTTGCCCTCTCCTGGACTTGCTATGATTTGACTTTGCAGTCAGGCCAGGCATTTGTACTCTGGGTGAGTGTGATTCTCCTTATAGGCACCTCGTTCATGATGCATTCATTCAGGGCACGCAGAAGTCATTGCTTAGGACCCAGCCTGTACCTAGCAGTGTGGTAGGTTCATGGGCCTCAGAGTGACTCAGAGGACTAGAGTGTTCCTGAGCTCTGGAAGATCATGCCCTCGTAGAGGAGATAGACATAGAAACTGTGAGGGGGTGCTGGGATTGCGTCTGTACAGGGAGCTGGGGGAGATGGGGGCCCTAATCAGACTGGGGGTCGGGGAGGCTTTGGCTCCTTTACTAAGTTACCTTATAGTCAACACCTTCTTTATGTCAGATCAACTGGCTCTTCCCACACATATTATGTCAAAGGATGCCTGTGGCTCCTCCCTGGATGGCCTGACCTTTCACATCGTTCCCACCCTAGGACTGTCTCCTTTGGCCTCCCCACTGTCACTGATAAAGTGAATGCTCTTGTGACCTGGTTCCGTGGAAGCATGAATTAGTCACCTGATGGCCTCATCCCATACTGGACAGGGTGTGAGCTGCCCTGGTGCCTTCTGTGATGATCCATATTCATTTCACTTCCTTTGCTCCTATCAAGGCAGGGGTTAGGGAGTTAGGGGTTAGCATTGAGCTTGTGGGCAGAAGTGAGTTCCACTGAGTCACAAAGCTTGGCCTCTTCTCATTTTCCCGCAGTAGAAGCCAGAGTGGGCTTCCATTCCCCAGCCGCCTCCCTTCCCTTCTGAGGACAGAGAGTGATCTGCCCATAATCCTTTGAGATATCAGTGGATCCCACCTATAAGTGGCCTTTTAGGTATCACTCTACCATCTCCCTCACCTGCACCTGACCTCCCATATGGCCGGATCGATTCTGAGGACAGGAACTCAGTTCCTCAAACTAAGTGCTTCAGTTTCTGCTGTGGCACCTGAGAACAGTTTCAGTATTTAGCCATAAATATCTTTTAAAATTGTAAACATAGTACATGACCACGATTTAGAACACCCACAACAAATGTTTGAGGACTACTTTCTTGAAATATAGGCAAATTTTGAATAGAAAGGCAAGTTAGACACGGTCCTTGCCCTTAAGGGGCTTATAGTCCACTATCTATCTAGGTCAGGTGGTTCCCACTGCTGGTCAGCACTTGTGAGGAGAACCCTTCCCTAAGGCCTTCCAAAACCACGCATCCCCTCTAACCCTTCCAAGGAGGATAGAGGATAGCTTCCTGTGACAGAGGATGGCTGTTTTCCTCCTTACCTGCTCCTCATGATTCCTGAAGCTGCCTATGGGCTGGGACTTGAATGTCTGTGTCCCCCACAGCATCTAGCTTGGGGTGGGGGCTCCCTTTACAGGCATTTGATAAACACCTGCATGAGGAATTGAAGTAGCAAGTTCATAAAGGCATCTATTCCAAGGTCAGTCTCCCTCTGGGGTCCCTGTGGTCCCTGTGGTCCCTGCTTGACTGGCCCTTGGGCAGAGCATATCCTTTGTCAGTTCACTTTCATGAACAGCCAATCTGACTCAGCTATTAAGTTGCCATAATAAGCCAGTAGACTTGAGATCGAAAGAAAAAACACTGTCTTACAGGACCTTTTTTTTTTCGGGGGGGCGGGGTGGTATGGGGTCACCTGCACTTCTATCATTCCAAACAAAAAAGTCATTTCCTTTTCTGTTCTCTCAAGCATGTCAGATGCATCAAAGGGAAGATGAAATGATGGCTAGAGAAACTCAAAGTGAAACTAAACAGGGCTACAAACTTGCAGAAGTCATCCTACAAGATCTCAGAGTGGGGATTTTTCTCTGCTTTTCACTTAGACAACTCAACAATTTTTTTTAATGTTTTAGTAATAAAGGATCTCATTCAATAACTGTGTCTTAAAGGCCTCATTTGCATGCAGGGATGGAGCATGCTAGAAAGGGTCATGGGGGGAGTGAGATTTGAATCTTTGTTCTGTCCCTTTCTAGCTGTGTGGCCTTTGGGAAATCATGCAGTTACTCTGAGCTTCAGCTTCCTCCTCTGTAAAATAATCAACCCACACTGTTATTCAGAAGATTTAAGATGAAATAGAGAAGAGCATCTAGCACAGAATAGGGGCTCAGTAAGTGACCTAATAAGAATGATGATAATGATACCAACAATTGAATACTACAGACTCTCTGCCCTCCATGTTGCTGATGGAGGTAGACATGGTTGTGCTTCCTCATCAGAGGTTGTCTTTGTGACCTGGACCACTCTGCATGCTCCTTATGGTCCACATCCTTCTATGTGTTAAGATGTGGTCATCTTCTTCCCCTAAATAGCAGCCCTAATACTGGAAGCCCAGGGAAGGTCACCTCAGGGAAGCAGCATCTGAGCACAGAGTGGCATGTCAATTCAGGTCTACAAACTCAGCACATTTTTAAAAAGGGAGAGATTGAGAAGGAAAGAGAATAACTGAAACAGTGCCCACAGGTCTGACGGCTACTCAGCTTAATTTTTATTTTATTTTATTTTTATTTATTTATTTTTTTGAGGAAGATTAGCCCTGAGCTAACATCTGCTGCCAATCCTCCTCTTTTTGCTGAGGAAGACTGGCCCTGAGCTAACATCCATGCCCATCTCCCTCTACTTTATATGTGGGACGCCTCCCACAGCATGGCGTGCCAAGTGGTGCCATGTCCGCACCCGGGATCCGAACTGGTGAACCCCAGGCCACCGAAGCAGAATGTGTGCACGTAACCGCTGCACCCCTGGGCTGGCCCCCAACTCAGCTTAATTTAAGGCTTGCACAAGTTCAGGCGGAGAGACATGAAGCAGGAGTTCCTTCCGTCTCAGTGGGCTGAGTATGCTGGAAATGATCCCAGTGTTGAAATATTTGCCTTTTTCCTGCTACAGGGTACTAAACTCAAGATAATGATTTCTTCTGGTACCCTGAAGAAAGAATCGTCATCTCCTCCAGGGCCGGAGGATGACCCAGCTGTGCTGGAGTCACTGAGTGAACTTTTGCGTGGTGTTCAGGGTTGTATAAACAGACTGTGTATTCTGTGTTTTATGAGTGATTCAAGGTAGGAGGACTTTCTGTGTAACTTTCATGTACTGCACGTGAATATCTGTACAAAATAAGATCTCATTTTGACTGACTTGTAATTCAGCTGTTCTTTTTTTTTTTATTTTACTGGTAAATGTTTCAATGGATATGTTTAAAAGATAGGGACTCTTTAAAAATAAAATCAATTACAATGTACTGTTATCATATTTAAATAATGAACAGTTCCTTCATCATATGACGGATTTCCCCACTTGTCATATGTATGTATGTATGTGGATGTGTGTATAGATATGCATACACATATATGTATGTGCATGTATGATGTGTGTGTGTGTATATACATACGTATGTATAATTTTTAAAACTGCTCAAATCAGGATCTAAATAAAATCCCTGTAGTTCAATAGATTGGTACGACTTTTAAAATTCTGAAAATGCTTTTAATCAGTAGTTTCCTAAAGGAGGGGAACTTTTGACCCTGGTGCTGATTTTGTAACTAACCCTTGGGTAAGGTGTAGCTCCACTGTCCATTTATGCAGAGGTGGCCACAGGCCCACAGATGCCACCTCTACATAGATTCTGATCTATTCCCATCGCTCAACTGTCCCTCTCAGAAACACCCGTCTCGCAATCTTCTGTCTAGTCATTCTTAAATGAAAATATGAACTTTTGAGATTCTTCACTTCTTTAAATATTTGAATAACAATCGGAAGGACAAGTTCAGCTGCAGAAATCTCAACTTCAGATCTTCACCCAAGAGGCTTTGTGTGTTTGCTTTTCCTGCGTCATGAGGGTAGAACATTGTGTTTTTGATAAAGTGAGAGTTTGCATCTTAGCTTAAGTGGAAATAATCTGCATCTTATTTTGGAATTAAGAAGAAACACGTTATGACATAGAGGAACGCACTCTGCCACCCACCTCATGATGCAGCTTTATGATTTTCATGCTCGTTGGCCTTGGGAGGAGGTAGATAGAGTATAGATGGTAAGAGGCTATTTCCTGGCTAAAAATAGGAACAGGATGTTTTGAGACGGGGCTCCTCCCCCCTCGCGCCTCCCCCAGCCTTTCTGTGCAAATGGCTGAGGTTTACGCACTTGCCGCGGGTAGCGCTTAAGCTCCTGAGAGCTTATTGCACACATCCCTGAGTGGACTGAGGGCTGAGCTGGGAGAACCTGAGGTGACAAGGGCAGGAAGGCAATGGTGCTCCATCTGCAGGAAGGACCTCTCAACCAGGGCCTCTCATGGTAAGATGCATGTGGTTAGGTGGCCCATTGTACATCGTATGCTGATGTTTACCTTGAATTAAATGCCATAGCATTCCATACTCGTTCATACCTTTACACCCTTCTGTTTTGCAGATGCCTCCAAGAGTCCCTCCTGTTGGCCATTTTATGCATCTCCCCCACTGCCACCATTCTCTGCTTCTCCTGAATAAGATGCACCCTCGTCTTGGTCCCTGGTGCACTTACAGCTACTTGATTCCTCCATTATAAGCGCATTCTGTGTTTTATTGTCAGTTTTTTTGCAAGGCCATCTCCACCACTGTGCTTTGAGCTCCCTAAGCTTGACGCCTGGTACGCGGGGTGCGCCCAGTTTGTGTAGTGGTTTGAGGGGTCTGCCTGCAGCGCTCTGCTTTGGCTATGTTGGGGGGCATGTGAGAAGCAAGAGGTGTGCTCGGGAAACTTGTTTTTGGAGACATGAGACATAGAAAATAGTTAAATAACAGTACAAAATGGAAGGCAGAGGCTATCAGAGGAGGCAGGCAGGACGGCCCAGCCTCCTCACTGCGCACATTATACTACCTAATCCTGGCCTATGCATTTCCTTACAGTTTATCAAACTCTTTCACACGCCTTCTCTCGTGCCCACATCCATGGAGGGGATATCATTACCCCCTCTTTTGTAAATGACAGAAGTATGGCTCAGAGTAGTGAAATGACATGCTAAGGGTTACCCACTTTGTAATGGGAGAACCAGGACTGGAGCTCAGTCTTCTGATTTCTAAATTTAGTTTCCTTTCAACTCTTTGTTATCTGTCTCAGGCTGGTATCCTGGGGCCTGGAAAGGAGGAGGGACTCACTTGGAACAGCAGACGTGACAGAACACTTTAGACGATGCTGACAATGCCGAGCACTCTATGTGGCCAGTGAATGAGGAGGGAAAAATAGAGAAAGAACTAACGTGGAGCAGTGTTTATGTTCAACAGAAACAGAAAGCAAGCCACAAATATGGGCTGTGTATGTAATTTTAAATTTTACGATAGTCTCATTAAAAAGGTAAAAATAAACAGATGAAATTAATTTTAATAATATATTTTATTTAACTCAATATATCCAAAATATTATTTATTTTATTATGTAATCAATATAAAAATTATTAATCCAACATCTTACATTCTTTTTTTCCATATGAAATCTTCAAATTCTGGTGTGTGTTTTATATTTACAGCACACTCTATATGAATTAGCCCCATTTCTAGGGCTGGACAGCCACATGTGGGCAGCACAGTTCTAAGCATTTTACATATTTCACATATTTCACCAATATTGCAGTACTACCTAAGAGCTGAGGAAATGAAGACCAGAGAGGTTAGGTAATTTGCCTAAGGTCACAAAGCTAGAAAGTGACCAAGCTGGATTCTGACCCAGGTCTGTCCCGCCTCTTCCGGAATCTGGTGGAAAGGAGGAAAGCAGAGCTGTGTGATCTGGCCTGGAAGGGTGGTTGAATTGAATAGGTGGAAATGAGCAGCGGCCTTGATGTTGTGATGTTACCCTGAGGGTTTGAGCTGCTGCTGGTGTTGATGGTGTTGTGTGTGTGTTGGGGAAGGAGGCCCAGGGCCAAAGTAGGGGTAGCCAATTTCCAAACTGTTGTTAAATTTGCCTTTGGGGACAGTGGCTCAGAGATCCTAGGGAAATACTGTAGAGGGAACCATTGTCTTCAAATGCACATGCCAAAGTGAAGGGGGTCCTTTCACTCTGTGAGCCTCTCTGGGCCGTTCACAACACTTTCCTTTTAGAAGCTGCGTGAAGATTTAGATTATAATACGCAGAGAGAGCTCAGCTAGCCCGGCCAGTCTGTCTTCGTCCTCCCCTCGGCTAAGGCAGGAGATCCTGTGGACTCGGCCAGTTTTATCCCTTCCCAGGAAGACTAGATATTCTAGTGGAGGAGAAACTGGACTCGAAGGGCCATGTGCCTGCCCTGTGGGCAACCAAACTGGTTCTAAGTTTATTTTTCTTGTTTTATCCACAAACATTTCAATAGCAGTAAAGATACACCTTTAAAATCTTGGCATCCTGACATGTTACTGTTCATTTTACAATGTTCCCTTGTAATCATTGTCTGTTGGTGGGGAAAAAAGTTTTTAATATAATTATAATTTTCGTGTGGATGGAATTTATTTTGTTTCTCTCCTTATCATAAGCATTTTTCCATCTTTATAGTGCATGTAGTATGTCCGTGGCTTCAGAGGATATTGCTGAATTCTGTATCATAATTTGTTTATTCCTATGGCTAGATATTTAGGTTGTTTCAAAATTTCTTGACATTATATTTGGTGCTATAGCCTGTAACCTCATGTTTGTTTCTTTTCTGTTATAATTAGATTACAAACGATAAATTTATCGTTTGTAATTATAATTCTATCAATTATAATGTTATCAATTATAATTATAAATTTAAAACTATTTCTTTATAAGAAATACGCCAGCCTTTGAATTCTAGGCCAATGTCAACCTACAAAAACAGAAACCAGTTTAAGAGACAAAGCGTTTATTTGGGATCCAAGAGTTGCAATTTGGGGAGCACAGATTCAGGTAGAAACCCAAATAGTGTCTTGATTACAGGAGAGGGGCTCAGGGATTTCATGGGAAAAAGGGAAGAAGATGAAGTAAGTTGTATTAAAGAAGAGTTCATGGGTGCTAGATGAGGTCAGGCTAGGATTGAACTTCATAGATTGGCTTGAGACCCAGTTTTCAGGCAAAAGGCTAGACTTGTCCTTCATTGATTGGTTGGCAATTCAGTCTTCAGCAAAGTCCGATTTCATCAGTCCTTACAAACAGGATATTCTTGTCCTTACTGGCTTCTTGGAATGTTGGTGGTTTGGTCCAGTTTGGAAGATAAAGAAAACAAGCTGTGCAAGGCAGTTCCTCTGAAATGGCTGCTCTGGCTATACATACATTTATTTTTTTCGTGAGGAAGATTGGCCCTGAGCGAACATCTGTTGCCAATTTTCCTCTCTTTGCTTGAGGAAGATTGTCACTGAGCTAACACCTGTGCCAATCTTCCTCCGCTTTATGTGGGATGCTGTCACAGAGTGGCTTGATAAACAGTGCTAGGTCCGCACCCGCGATCCGGGCCTGCGGGCTGCCAAGGCGAAATGCACAAACTTAACCACTACACCACTGGGCAGGCCCTGCTCTGGCTCTATTTTAATACAGCTCCACCCATGTCATCTTTCACACCAGAAAGCTAGAAACATTTTAAAATGTATTGGTTGCTCTGAGGTACTGCTTTCATTTTCCCAGCAATGAATATATGAGCTCACCAGTTTTGCTACAAAATCACCAGTTTTGGGTATGAAGATGTCCTCAAAGTTTTGTGAAATTTAACAAAGGTAAAAATGTGCCAGGCCTTTGTGTGGACTTCCCCATCTGCCTCTTAGAACCCCACTGATGTCATTGACCAGTGGGACAGGCGAGGCCACCGCCGGTGCAGGGGCGCCTTCCTCCCAGGAGGATGGGTTAAACGGTTTTCCTTTGCAGGCTGATGGTGAGAGGGAGGCCCGAATACCCACAACCTTCAAGTCTGGATGTGGCATTTCCCTGAATCTTAGTCTCCGCTTCCTACAGCGACGCACGCAGGACAGAGCTCCATTCTGAACTGCACGCAGCCTGCAAAAAGGCTGTTTCCTTCCTGTTTCCTTCCACACCCCTGATTGCACCTGGATCTGTCACAGGCTTTGAAGTCAGAGAGATGTGTGGCGCTGGGCACACTGTTTAGTCTTTCTTTGCCTTGTGTCTTTATCTAAAATGGAGATGGCAGCAGTGTTTTCCTATAAGGTTACTGGGAGGATTAAATGTGTTTCTATTGGGAAAGGACTAAGCACAGTGCCCGGCACATAATTAGTACTCAATAAATGTTAGAAATGTGGGTTTGAATCTCCATTCTAACACTTTCTGGGTGTCTACTTTGGGCAAATTACTTCGCCTTTCTGGCTTTGAGCTTCCTTACCTGTAAAAGGGGATTCTAGCACCTGCTCACAAAAGTGTTGGGGGTTTTACTGAGATAATGTATGGAGGGCATTTAGCACAGAGCCCTCACATGAAAGGCCCTCCATTAACGTAACCAAGAGAAAAACATTGTTTTTTAGTGTTATTTTCTGCTCTAGGAAAGGGAGAGCTTTGTCCCCTTACACTGATCAAGCAGCAGTTCTGTTGTAGTAGTTCTTAGATTCTGACCATATTTGTTATTTTCGTGTATTTTTAAGTCTGTGATGTGGGTGTGGAGCCATCCTGAAATCAATGAGAGGCAAATCAACATTTTCATGTCCCTGAAGCTTTTAACAGGTTTTAATGAAGTCTTGTTTTTGAGGTTAATGTGTGCATAATGTAACAGAGAGAAGGCGAACTTCACATACTTAATAATTCCGTGACATCCCCCTACCATGGTTCAAAAGAAACTGTCAAGTTGATGGAAGGTATCAACGGTTTCTTTGTGCTCAGCAACACAGATCAAATTTCCTGAGTGATAAGGTAAAAAAACACATCCTGTAGGAAATACAAAGAAATGACCAAAGTGGCATTTGAACACAGCTCGTCCCATTTCCCCTCCTGTCTGGCTAACTCCTTCTCATCCTCATGTTTGAGCTCAGATGGGGTTCCCCCGGCAGCCTTCCCAAACCATCCAGACTGGTGGCTGGACTCTCCTCATGGTGACACTCTCTGCGAATGCAACCCTCTCTTACCTGTCTCTCTTCTTCTGGAGGCAGAGCCCTGCTTAGTGACCCCTGTGTCCTTGCTGCCTAGCACCAGGCCTGAACAGTAAAGCACTCCATAAGTATTTGCTGGCTGAATGGATGAACTTGCAAAAATCTGTCTGTGATTCTAGAAGGTGTGTGTATAATAATGATGGGTGGATCTGCAAAGTGAGGCAAGTAGAAGCTAAGTGCCGTTTTCTGTTTGGGCTGAGGAATAACGGACGGAATAATATTTATGTTTGGAAAATGCATAGCACGTTCCTTTGCTTATACAGCCTTGTACTCTGTAAGGCATCAATTGTTTCCTCATCTCAGCTTTTTCTCACCCCTAAGCAGCTTCTCTCTTTCAACATCTCGCCATCTCCCATCTGTGCCATCCACCCTTGCCAAGGATTTGGGGTGAGGATAATTCTGTGGTATGTACATACCTAATTTGTAGCTTTCTGGTTTTCTGGGAAAAATTTGGGCCCCAGTCATATCAGCAGAAATGATGAATGTTTCCTTCTTCAATCCTCATGCCCTGTGGGTTAGAGAAGGGCCAGGGCCCCACTGGCTTTCCTTGGATGGCAGTAACTGGTAGAGTGGGGCACTGGGCAGGTGTAGGAATCATCTTTGTGTGAAATGAGGTTTGCTATTCAAATATTGGCTTTGGGGCCTTCTGCTTTGTCACTGCTCGTCTAGGAAGTCCAATATAACCTAATAATAGTATTCTTTGCTGAGAACTTGTTGTTTGCTCGACAATGTACTGGGAGCCTCACAAATAGTGTCTCAAGTACTCGCATTTTCAGGACCAGTGTGACCCCTCTATATCTTCTAAGAAGCCTGGCCAGATGCTAAAGCCAGTAGCATGACACAGTGCTGATAGAAGGAGAATTTGAGAGGGAGCCAAGAAATCTGAGTTCCACTTTGGCCCTGTCATAAACCAATGATGTGGCCTTCTCTGTGGCAGGGGGCAGCAGTTCTCTCATCGATGAAAATGGGATGGGGAGAGTTTGATCAGATGCTTTTTAAAATTCCCTTCTGTTTCATACCATCATTGTGCCTACTCCAGTCCAGCCTGCTCTCTTCTTTGCCTGAATTACTTTTGGATTGCAGGTCAGAGTGGTAGAGTTTAGTAGCACTGTCTGTTCTGAGTCTCACCTCCTAGTAACACTCTGATCTCCCAGTGACAAAAACCTTATCTTGTTCCCTTAACTTCTTCCTAACCCTGGGCCTACCATGTTGGTGAGAGATGAGACTGTGAACCTTGCGTGAGGTCCTGAAACATCTTGAGTCCGTGTATTTATTCTGGCACAGTTGTTGCCAGGTCTGGATCTTGTCTTTCTCACACTAAAAACTGAAATTAGTTGTCTGGGTCACTTTCAAATAACTTGGATTTTAAATGTGATGAAGTTCTACTTATTCATTATTTTCCCTTTTACCATTAGTGCCTTTTGTGTCCTGTCTAAGGAATCTTTGCCTACCCCAAGTTCATGAAGATATTCTCCTGTATTTTCTTCTAGAAGCTTTACAGTTTGAACTTTCACATATAACTCTCTAGGATCCACCTCAAATTAATTATATGGATGGAGTGAGGTAGAGGTCAAGTTTCATTTTTTTCTTTCTCTGTAGAGGTATCCAGACATTCCAGAATAATTTATTAAGAAGATTTTCCTGGGCCAGCACTGGTGGCCTTGTGGTTTGGCGTGCTCCACTTTGGTGGCCTAGGTTTGGTTCCCAGATGCAGACCTACACCATTCCTCTGTTAGTGGCCATGCTGTGGTGGTTGGTGGCTCACATACAAAACTAGGAAGATTGACAGTGGATGTTAGCTCGGGGCAAATCTTCCTCAGCAAACAAAAAAAAAAAGAAAAGAAAAAGGATTTTCCTTTCTCTACTGCTTTGCATTGTACCACTGTAAAAAAATTAAGTGACTGTATATCTGTGGGCCTATTTCTGGATTCTGTTCTCTTTCATTGACTCTTTATCTGTCCTCCACCAGTGACACGTTGTCTCTATTACTGTGATTTTATAATAAGTCTGGTAATGTAAATCCTTTAACGTTGTTCTTCTCTTTTAAGATTGCCTTTGCTATTCTAGGCCCTTTGTATTTTCTAATCAATTTTAGAGTTAACTTGTTAATTTTTACAAAATAGCCACTGGAATTTTGACGAAAAATGCATTGAAAGCTTTAGAGCAATGTATTAGTCAGGGTTCTCCAGAAAAACAGATCCAGTAGGATGTATATGTGTGTATATACACATATGCACGGATACACACATATGTACAGACAGAGAGGCTGAGAGAGATTTATTATAAGGAACTGGCTCACGTAATTATGGAGGCAGACGAGTCCCAAGATCTGTAGTCGGCAGGGAGACCCAGGAGAGCCAACGGTATAGTTGCAGTTCGAGTCTGAAGGCCTGAGAACCAGGAGAATCAATGGTATAGTTTTAGTCCAAATGCTGACAGGCTTGAGACCCAGGGAGAGCTGATGTTTTAGTTTGAGTCCAGAGGTAGGAAAAATCCCCGATGTCCCACCTCAAGGCAGTCAGGCAGGAGGAGTTCCCCTTTGCTCCTGGGAGGGTCAGCCTTTTTGTTCTGTCCAGGCCTTCAACTGTTTGCATGAGGCCCATCCACATTAGGGAGAATAATCTGCTTTACTCAGCCCACCAATTCAAATGTTAATCTAATCCATTACACCCTTATAGACGTACCCAGAATAACATTTGAGCAAATATCTGGCCACCCTGTGGCCCAGTCAAGTTGACATATAAAATTTACCTTCACAATCAATTTGGGGAAAAATTGGCATTTTAACAAAATTGAAGCTTCCAATTCACGAACACGGTGTATGACCCCATTTGTTAGGTCTTCTTCAATTGCTCTCAGTAGAGTTTTATAGTTTTCAGTAAAAAGTCTTGCCTATCTTTAATTAAATTTGTTTCTTGGCATTTGATGTTTTGTTATTGTAAATTATATATAAGATATATTTGCCATTTATTTGTGAACTTGTACTTTGAAAGAATACAGAACTTTTAGGAGGAGGACAATTCTGAATCCATCAGACAGCAGTGAAATTAGGAACTATCATTTTGGACATAACCATAAATCATTACTAAAATAGCCTTTACATCTGGATGTTTTTTGTTGCCAAAGTATTTCCTTCCTTCAGTCCTCACAAGGGCTCTCAGAAAGAGACAAGGGAACTATTATGATTCCTGCTTTCATGTAAGAAAATTTGCTTCAAGTATGTTATCTAAAATCCCCATGACTGGCAAGTGGCAGAGTCAACATCAGAATTGAGGACTTTTCCTAAGAGAGAGGTCCTGGTCCTTATACCAAAGTCATTCTATATAAAGATGACCTTTTATGGCTGTTACTGAGATCATCCCTCAAAGGGGCCTGGCTTTATGCAGAACCTTCTGCCTGTGGCCTTTGTAGACAGTGTAGAAGGAAGGGAAGAAGTTAGCAGAGGGAGAAAGTAGACCGAGATGACTATCCAGAAGACACTAGAGTCGGGAGGGAGAGCAGGGTCACTGTTAGCCCGTCTAGCTCTTTGGTGTCTATTAGGAAGGATGCCATTCCACCAGGGCCAAATGCCTGTGTGCCATGAACAACTGGCACAATCGTGTGTGGCATCCCAGAGGGAAGACAACAAACACAGAAACCTTAATTATTCAGGAAGTAGTTAAGGATAGAGAACCTACATTATTATTTTGTTTCTTTCCTTTTGAGAAATTCATCAAAAGTACTTTCAGATGATTCAAAGCTACAAGGGAAGAAGGGACTCTCTTCCTTTTTTTCCGCCTTTTATAACCTTCCCACCATCTATCCTTTCTCTTTCCTCCTCTTCTTCCCTCCGTTACTCAGCTGTCCCTTACTGAGTACCAGGCCCTGAGTGTGCAGAGATCAATGGAGTGGCATCTCTCCCTGGGAGCCTGTTAAGTCTTACAAACTTTTTGACTGCCACCAACAGTAAGTAATACATTTTATGGGATGGTAGTTACTTTTTTTTAAAAAATATGTTTTTAGAGACACATACTGAAATATTTATGAATGAAATGACAGGCTATTTGGGATTTGTTTCAAAATAATCTAGGGAGTACAGGAGTGGGTTGGAAAATAAACAAAATAAGATTGGCTGTAGTTGGTAAGTATTGAATCTGGGTTATGGGTCAGTGGGAGTTCACTATCTGTCATCCATCTCTATCTATCTTTCTAATTATCTATTTGAGACAAATTTTCATGAAACACTACTGACTGTTATTACACACAATAAATTCTAATATTTTGGATCTAGTTTGTCTATTTTTAAAAATCTGATGGTGATGCTCTAAGTTGATGTTGAGACTCACCAATGTACCAGAAAGTGCTTTTGGGTATGCACAGAGAGCTGGAGGACACAAGGGTGAGAAGGGCTGACCAAACAAGGTCAAGGGACAGAAGTCCTTGAGCAGTTTACATGGAAGAGGAGGCATTTACGTATTTGACAACAGTAGGGAGAGAGATTTGAGCTCAAGGATGACGGGCAGTGGTGCAAGTGGGGAATGGTGAGGTGGGATGAGTGAACCTTAGTTAGGTCAGTACAGCTGTAATGTGAAGGCTGGGGAGGAGTGGCAGGAGAAGAGGTTACAGATAGCAGAGCAGTAGCAAAAATCACAAAAGGTCTTAGGGGACAGCCTAAGGAATTTGAATTTTATTCTGTGTGTGTCAGGAAGACATTGGAAGGTAAACTGAGGAATGATCCAATTCCATTTGCCTTTTACAATGTCAGCTATGGGTAGGTAAACCAGTCCACCCTAGGCAGTCATGATTTAGAATAGAAAAATCCAGACCCAAAGGAGAACCAGTCCTGGAAGCCAGATCTTCAACCCACCTGAGGCAAATTATCATCCCACTCTGCCACATGGCTCTTCACCACACAGACACACAAATGGGGTCTTCCAAGTATTTACTGAAACAAAAATTATAGTCACCTTTGGGGCATAGTAAGAGGTGGGAATTGAGCCAACTGTCTGTCTGCTTTTTCCTGTTTCCTCTGTGGGGTGCCCTCATCTGCAGAGTAAAGTTATAGTAACCTGTGAGAGATTGCTAATAATCACTAAGACTTAGAATATGGCATTTTTCTAGGTGCTTTACAACTATTAACACATTTAATCTTCACAGCAATTCTATGTGGTAATTGTTATTATTATTTCCATTTCATAGTGGAGGAAACTGAGGTATGTAGAAGTAAGTGGCTTGCCTAAGGTTACACATCCAGCAATTAGTAAAGCTGGGATTTAGGCAAAGTCCTCTCTGTTAACTACCCTGATGCTTCTTGCTTAGGCTTGATTTCGTTCCAGCCATGTCTGTGAACCCAGAGGTTTGCACAAGGATAGTCAGGAAAAGATTTGGCTTTAAGCTTGATTCTCAATGTTGCCAAATCTGAATTTTCCCTAATTCAGAGGAAGAAGGAAGTTTCTCTAGCTGGGAGAAGAAGGATGGCTTCTTAGAAGGAAGTGGTATTTTAATGGAGCTTTGATAAATGGGTGAAATTTTGAGAAGTAAAACTTGCTGAGAAGGAGGGGTGGCAGTATGAGCTAAGATGAAGTCATCCAAGTATACCCCCTAACACTGTGTACAGCTAAAAACTGGACAGAATGCAAAAAAGCAGTTACATGAGAACTCTGAAAAGTAATAGCAGGTAGATAGGATACTGAA
>NC_060270.1:34814420-34847706 GCF_021613505.1 Equus quagga | reverse complement strand
AATTTGGGCTTTGAATAAATGGAGAAAATAAAAATATAAAGCATTAAGAGTGAGAAAGTGTAACATGACGAATCTAAGTGAAATAGATAATTCTTTGGAAAAGTTGAAATAACCGGCATTGACTTGAGGCAACCCCACCTTGTATATGTGGGCATTGGGGCGTCAGTGGGAAAAGCCTTTGTTCTAGTACATTCCAGTGACTGGGGAGTTCATTTCAGCAGGACCCTATTTTGGCTGCGTAGCTCACCATGTTCTTCAGTCCAGCTTTGCCAGCAATGGAAGGTGTACGTATTTTCATTCCCTCCTAAGTCCAGCGTCTATTTTTCAATGTGTTCTGAATATGAGTTGAAGGAGGTGTGAGTGATTAGTTTTCCAACATAGCCCAGAGTGTAATCAAAATGAAAAATTTTCCTAAATCTTTTTATGAGGCTAGCATAGACCTGACACCAAAACTTGATAGAAAGCACACACACACAAAAAAATTTAGACAATTCTATGAATGTTGTATTTGATTCTATCAAACTGACTTAAGGAAAATAGGGAGCTTTCTTGTCTGTGTTACCAAAAAAATATGAGAGGATGTCCTTTGGCATGCTGGAAACAAGTACTTAAAGTTCCCCTTTGCGCTGGTTTCATTCCCAAACATACGTTCACTTGGCTGTGGCAAAGTGTTGACCAGCAGGTACAAGCTGACTTTCCATCAGCTTTGAACTCCACCAGAATAAAGGCATTTCTCTACCCACAATTCCAGCTCAAGACTGCAGAAAGGGACACATTGGTCCAGCTTGGCTCCCATGCCCATCATCCCATGCACCACTCGTTGTGGACAGATCTGCGCTCCAGGAGCCAGGAGACGATTTTGTGTCCAGTCCTAGAGCAGGGGTAGAGTTAGCCTGACCTGAACCCTTGGGCTGAGAGTGAGGAAGTGATAATTCTCCAAAGGAAAACTGGGTCTCCTACTAAAAGAAGGGAGAACGGATTCTGGGTAGGAAAACAAAAATAAAACAAATGTACACACAGCAACCAAAAAATACAAAACAACAACAACATCTAATATAAGATTAGTTATAGAAATCATAGCAAATCAAATGCAGCTGTATCTTCAAGGAATGGTATACTGTCAATAAGAAGAGTTTATTCCAGGCATGCAAGGGTGGTTCAGTGTTAGGATGTCCATGAATATAAATCAGAACATTAATTATTAAAAAAGAAAAAACATGTAGGGGAAAGACATTGAACTTGATTCAGCATCTACTTCTGGTTGAGTCATTCCTCCAACAAATATTTCTTGAGCGCTAACTACGTGCTAAATGCTTTTCCAGTCACTGGATATGGGAGTGAACAAAATGGGAAAAATTCCCTGCCTCATAAAGGGTACATATTAATGATTAAAACTCTATGCAAAATAGTAAGAATATGAACCACCCGGGGGGCTGGCCCCATGAGTGAGTGGTTAAGTTCATCAGCTCCACTTCAGCAGCCCCGGGTTCACACATTCGGATCCTGGGCATGGACCCCACACTGCTTGTCAAGCCATGCTGTGGTGCTGCCCCACATAGAAGAACTAGGATGACTTACA
This sequence comes from Equus quagga, assembly GCF_021613505.1. Lineage (NCBI taxonomy): Eukaryota > Metazoa > Chordata > Mammalia > Perissodactyla > Equidae > Equus > Equus quagga. The sequence continues at coordinate 34,846,127 of NC_060270.1, read as the reverse complement.
GCTAGGATATACAACTACGTACTGAGGCTTTCAGGAGAAAAAAAAAACATGAAGATTGGCAACAGGTGTTAGCTCAGGGTGAATCTTCCTCACCAAAAAGCATAAAAAAAAAAAAGACCAACTGGTTTTATACAACACATTTAAAAATACTTAAAAAAATAATATGAATCATTCTAAATACGGTAAAAATTATCTATCAGATGCTAACAGCAAAATTTATGTGAAATACTGAAGCACTAAAGACATTCCCATCCTAGAGTTTTTACTTTACTTACCTTTCAGGACAGAGTTTTAATAAGGTTTCTGAGAAGTGCAGATATATATACTATCTGTTCATATATATATATGTACTATGAGTTCTTGTTAAGAATATCTTTTCCCCTCTTTGCAAGTGAAAACAACTTGATAGATTTTTCAGCCTTGAATATTTTTCTTTTAAGTCTGCAAATGTTGCTTCTTATCCTTCTGGCATTTAATATTAATGAGAAATGATCTGAAGCCAACCGAATTTTTGTTTCTCTGTAGGTAAGCTTTTTCCTCCCACTCTTGCCTGGATACATGTAGATTTTCTTTATGGGAAATATGGGAAAAATTTACCAGGGTGTATATATGTGTACAACTCAATTAATTTGATTGCTCTTTATGAAATCCTTTCAAACGGAAATGTAAGTCATTCTTTGACTCAAGAAATCTTTCTCTTTTTCTTCCCTCTTTCATTGTTTCTCCTCAATTTCTACTTTTCTCTTTCCGGATTTTATTTTATGCCTAAATGAGATCTTCTGGATTTGTTCCCTATGTGTTTATTGTTCTTCAATTGTTTACCTCCTTGCCCCTTTCCTTTGATTTGTGGGGGACACTTTTGAACTTGCTCTCTCCTGCTTTGGTTTTCCTTGGGATACAGTGCCCTCTCGTTTGTCTATATTTTGTTGGGATTTTCTTTGCTATCAGACAGTCCTTCCTCTACAAAACTGCATGATGTTTTTAGAAAACATATCTATTTAGTTAAACATTCTCAGAACACAAGTTAAATATCCTCTCTCTTCCCTAGGAATATTATTTATTAAAAAGATTGCTCTGATTCCACAGGTCTATGCTTTCCCAGTATTATATGTTGAACCTGAATCTGTCAAGAATTATTTTTTGATCTTTTAGACATTTAGGTCTAGACCAGGAGAGACTGACAAAGTTTACATTTATGGTGGTTTTCCTCGCCAGTTCTGCATTCCTGAAGCCTGGGAAGGAGAGAGAGGGGGCCAGAGGGAGTGATGGTCAGGATCTTCATATTCTTTGTGTTTTGTGTAATCTGGGAATCAGCTGGGGCCATGGCCTCATTTGCCAGCCTTCAGGGTTCCATGGCACCTGGCTCATATGTCCTTGGGCCTATTCCAGTCTACCAGTATACCCTTTATGCTGCAAGGTCCAGGAAACCTAATTCAAACAGGTCTAGACAATAAAGGGGAAAAATGTGCTCAGTTAACTGAGATAAGGAAAACTCTTCAAGAGTTTTTTACTACAGCCCAGTGATGTTGCCAAGGAACAAGTTTCTTTTGATCGCCCTTCTCTGCCTCTGAAGCGTCAGCTTCACACCTAGACTTAACTTCCTTAAGGAGACAAAGTAGCTGCAGCAGTCCCAGAGTTCTTCTCTGCACAACTACGTGACCTAGCAGGAGGAGGAGCTGACTGGCGTGGAACAGGGCTCTCGAACTTCTTGCAACTGTTGAAGGGGAATACAATTTTGCTAATTGGCTTAGACCAATCTTGACACTCCTCCTGCCCCCAGGGCTAGGATGGGTCAATTCACCATTCCCTACCCTACCACACCATGGGATTAAATGGATGATGGGAAGCGACTCAAAATATATTCATATTTCTTTGCCCCATTTTTAATGCCCCATTTAGTGTGTTCTCTGAGTTGGAACCAAGTTCCAGAAGTGGTTTAAAAACTGCAGATACATTTATTTAGCTGTGTAGGTCTGTTACATTAAGCACCCACTCAAGAGACAGGCTAAAGCACAAGATCAGAAGAGAATTATGAGAGTGGGAGATGGCAGTTCAGTCAGCAAGTCAATGTGAAGAGGGTCGAGGAGGAATCCAAGAGAGATGGTGATGTGTATACCTAAGATGAAGGCAGGGGCAAGGCAACAGTCAGGGACCCAGGGAGGTGATCAGAGAAACTGACAGCAGGTCCTTGTCAAAGCTTCTCCATGCTGTGCAAAAGCAAGACTCCGTCTCTGGCAAGCCTGACCAGGATCAAGCCAGGCCCAAATCCAAGGAAATCACAATACTAGGCAGTATTTCAAAGCAGTGACTCATTGTTTTTTTCATTCACTCAACAAAAAGTTTATTAAAATACTTAACATGTACCAGACAACATGCTAGGTGCTGGAAGTATTAATACATTGTTTTTGCCTTTAAAGAGTTTAAACTAGTGAGGATAATGAGTAGGACAGACAATAAATAGGGCTGTGCTTTGATAAAATTATACACAGGGCACTATGGTAACAACCCCAAAATTCTCCTTTTACCAAGCCGGGTTGCAAGGGTGAGGGGACAGGCCAGGACAGGGGGCAGGATAGAGGAAGATGATTAAGAAGTCTTCTCTGAGGAGAAACCCAATTATTAATACAAGATCAGAGCAAGATGGTTTCTAGAGTGACCTGTCAAATCCCCTCTATGTCTCTGTTGCTAGAACTTAGGTTAGAGACTATGGGTTGCAGTGTTCAAAGACAGAATCATATAACAAAGGTAAGGAAAGTCTGAATGAAAGACAAAGAAATGAAGAGTGTGCATAAAATAGAAACAAACATCAAAAATATCGTTGTATAGAATACTATTCAGCAATAAAAAGGAATAAAGTACTGATACAGCTACAACATGGATGAATCATGAGAATATTGTGCTAAGACATAAAAGACCAGGTGCTGCATGACTTCATTTATATGAAATGTCCAGAAGAGGTAAATCTATAGAGACAGAAAATAGACTGGTGGTTGCCAGGGGCTAAGAAAGTTGGGGGAAAATGGAGAGGTACCGCCTATGGGTATGAAGCTTCTTTTCAGGTGATGACAATGTTCTAAAATTGAATGTAGTGATGCTTTTACAACTCTGTGAACATACTAAAAACATTTGAATTGGTATACTTTGGGTAAATTGTATGCTATGCGAATTATATCTCAATAAAGCTGTTACAAATATGAAATAAAAAATGGTTCATTTGAGGAACAGTGAAAAGTTGAGTACAGCTAGAAGTTCAAATGTATGAGGTGTAGGGTATAGTTAGAGATTAGTCTCAAGCAGTGGTCTCGAAGAAGGGTAGATTTTGCACTCCAGTGGACATTTGGCAAAGTCTGGAGACATTTTTGGTTGTCACACTGGGGTGGTGATATGACCAGCTTCTAGTGGGTAGAGGCCAGGGATGCTGCTAAATGTCCTATGATACATGGGACAGCCTCCACAAGAAAGAACAATGTAGCCCAAAATGTCAGTGACTGAGATTGAGAAATCCTGGTCAGAAGAGGCAAACAGACATCACGTTATGAAGGATTATGGGGTCAAGTCAAAGAGTTTGGATTTCCACTTAAGAGTATTAAGGAAACGTGGTATTCAGCAGGGGATTAGCATGATGATATCTGAACTTTAGATAGATGACTTTCAGTGCAGCTTAGAAAATGGATTAAAGAGGCCAGGAGGACAGAGATAATGGTGACCCAACTAGGGTGGCCACAGAGGGAATGGAGGGATTTGAGAGATATTAACTTGGGAGGAAGAATTGGCAGAGTATAGTGATTTGATTGATTCAGGGTTCAGGAAACGATGGAGAAAGAGGGGCATCTAGGCTTCCAGCTTGTGCTAGCAGGTGGGTGGCAGTGATGCCATTGACTGAAATAGGAAACAAAGTGAAGACGTTGGTTTGGGGAAGAAAATAATAAATTAAATTCTTTACATACTGAAGGTCCTGTGGAAATCAAAGGGGAGATGTTCAGGGAGCAACTGAAGATAAGGTTATGAACCCTGGGAGAGATTGGAACTGTAGGTGCACCTCAAGGTATATAAGGCAATTACACATGAGGATGCCTGAGAGATTCTAAGAAGAGTGTGGCATGAAATGAGAAAGCAGAACCCTGAGGGACACTAACAGGCATAGGAAGAGGGACTTGTGAAGAAGACTGAGAGAGTAGCTAGAAGTTAAGGAGAAAAAACAAAACAGGACTGGGTGGCATTTTGAAGTCAAAGGAAGATTATTTCAAAGAGGCCAATAGTATAAAATTCTGCACAGAGATCAAGTACTATGAGGACTGAGAATTACTCGATGGATTTAACAACAAGGAGTTTGAGGGAAAATTTGGTGAGACTGGTTTCAGTGGTGTGTCGGGGACAGAAGTCAGATGTCATGGGTGAAAGGGTAAGTGGGAGGTAAGGAAGTGGAGGCAGTGAGTGTAAGTGACTCATCTGAGAAATGTGGCCATGTCAGGGAGGAAAAAGATCCGTGGCAGCTGAAAGGGGATGGAAGGTCCAGATTGGGGGCTTTTTTTTTTTTTTTCAAAGATTTTATTTTTTCCCCTTTTCTCCCCAAAGCCCCCCCAGTACATAGCTGTATATTCTTTGTTGTGGGTCCTTCTAGTTGTGGCATGTGGGACGCTGCCTCAGTGTGGTTTGATCAGCAGTGCCATGTCCGCGCCCAGGATTCGAACCAACGAAACACTGGACCGCCTGTAGCGGAGCGCGCGAACTTAACCACTCGGCCACGGGGCCAGCCCCCAGATTGGGGGCTTTTTAAGATGAGAAAGACTTCAAAACATTTAAATGCTGAGAGGCAGGCTCCAGTAGACGAGAAGAAAATTAGAGTTACAGAACAGGGAAATTAAAATGTCAAGCTTTTGGGGAAGGACTAAAGTCACTGCTCAACTTAGGTGGAAGGATGTCTCTGTTATCAAAACAGCAGTGGAGGACAAAGGGATAGGTGCAGACAAAAGAGATTTTATAGGTTTGGTGGCAGAAAATTGAGGGAATTCTCATCTGAAGGTTTCAGCTTTCTCTGTGAACAAGGAATTCCATCTCCTGAGAGGGAACCAGGAAATGGCAGGGTTGGAATTCTGTGGAGAGTGGACACAGTTTGAAATAGCTATAGTAGAGTGGAAGAGAAGGAAGCAGAGAGATTTATGGGCAATACAGAAGGCTCTATAAGATTGAGAAACATAAATGAGCAGTTGCCTCAATGTGTATGTGTGTTTTCCCAAGAGCATTCAGTAGGCTGCTTACATACAGGCATGTGTTGCTTAATGATGAGGCTACGTTCTGAGAAATGCGTCATTAGGTAATTTCGTCATTGTGTAAACATCATAGAGTGCACTTACACAAACCTAGGTGGTATAGCCTACTACACACCTAGGCTATATGGTACTAACCTTATGGGACCACCACGGTATATGTGATCTATCACTGACTGAAATGTCATCACACAGTGCATGACTGTACTTGAATAAAGTGGGAAGTAGATTAATCCTTGGTTCGATTTTTAACAGTCAAATGGGACAAGTCCCATTGTCAGACCGCATTCTCTAAGGTGGAGAGAGAAGGAGGTAAAGGCAGCTGGGTGCTGACAGATGGAGACAGTAGAGAGGTCAGGGGCTGGCAAGGTCTAACAATAGGATTGGTGGGAGTAGCTGAATGAGAGAGTTGGTTGTGATTAGACAAATGCGTAATCTAGAACATGACAAGATCAGGTATTTGCCTACTAGACTGAGTGACTTAAATGAATGGAGATGAAGGTCATTGAAAATGAATGGAGTCAGGAGTCTAAGATAGATTTTCTTCAACAAAGCTGACTTGTCTTGGCGGACTAAAAGTATATCACGCCTCTCAAAGTAAGCACAGATTCTAAGTAATGTCTTGTTTTGTTTTCGGTTCTCAAGTAGGTTTTATCCATAAATCTAGACTCAACAGTACTTGTAACACTTCAAATCTATCAGCAGTTGCACTTAAGGAAATCACGCAAAGAAGAATGGAAAGATGTCCAACTGCTGTAAATGAATCAAGATTGTTGTGTGCTCATTGACTTAAGGGTTAGAGGAAGCTATGGAGAATGTAGTGCCTAGACTTTAAAGTGATCTTGTTGTAAACAAATACCCACTTAACCCACTTATACCAATACTTTGACTTGTACCAAGCCAAGCAGGGCCATGTCAGATTCTCCTGTATTTTCTTTTCAATTCCAGCGAAGGGGGAAATACATCCGAACATTTTCATAAATCTAGGATTAGAAGAGGCCTTAAAGTCATCTCTTCTAGCCAATCTTTGGTGCTGAAATATTCAATATTCTCACCATGCGGTCACCCTGCTCAGTCACTGCAACCCCTTCATAGAATAGCTTGGATTCCAGTCCAGGTCTTTAATTCTTAATCTGACCCTCTTTATGTTACATCAAAATTCCTGGGATGCTTTTAGAGAGAGAACACCTTCTTTGTTCAGCTTGGAACGACAGTTTTGTTCAGTTATCCTTTATATTGAATGAAATGCTGTCCTTGTAGCTCCTCTCTCCTGCATGTAGTTCAGTCCTTTGGACTTATCAGGGATAAGCTTGCATCCTCTTGCACATGAGAGTCTTTGGTATTTACAGGTAGCCATCTGTCTAGTGCATCTTCCCTTTCCCAAGGTAAGTAGTCCCATTTACTTCACCATTCTTCCCTCTTCTCAGGCGTGGACTTAGACATCCTGTTCTCTTCCTCTTCCAGCAGGTGTGTTCTAATCTCCTCCTCAGCTTTACCTACTCCCCAGTTTTCTCTGAGGGAAAAGTAAGCTCCACCAGGAGGTAGGCTTTCAACCTCCCCAAGAACTGCACTCAAGTTCTTTACCCAGTACACACTCGGGACAACCTGATACTGTCAACAGCACTAGCACAGGATACAGGAGGACTCTCCTGCATCCCTAACGTAGATCCAGAGCCATGATCCATTCACAGAATGCCAGAACTGGAACTGAACTCAGAGCCCATCTAGTCTAATGCTTTATTATGCACAAAGGGAAGATGAGGCAGGGAGGTGAAGCAACTTGTCCAGATCATGGCAATCAGCTAGTGGCACAGCCTGGATCCAAAGCCAGATCCTCTCACCCTGAATCTGATCCTCTTCATGTTTATCAAATTCCTGGGGCAGTATCTCATTTTCTTCCCCCTAAATATCTGTGCCAGAATAATTTTTCAGCTCAGTTCCACATATTAGCACTCTAAATATTTATTTCCCAAACCTCAGGAGCTTAACAAGAACAAAAAGTGGATCCAAAAATTAATCTGTTATCGGATGACATGGATTATAACAAATACAAAGTGGCAAAAAAAAACACACACAAAAAAGTGAAACCTCAGAGTGTTTACAGCCTTCTGACATCCATCAGGCTGTGACTAAAATTGGACATGACAGAGCATGATAAATCATGGCTGAAGGGGAGAGCAAGGAGAGAACATAGTGCAACAGCACTGACACCTCAAGCAGGATCCATCACCTGTAATCTGCCAGCCTCTCAGTTTTTGGAGTGGGTCGTGTGCACAGCGGGTTTCATTCTGAAGCAGTAGCCCTCACTGATCTCTCTCTGCAGACTTGACACACGCGACTGATACCCAAGAATTAAAGGTGATCACAGGGCCAGCTAAGCCCCTCCTCATTGAAACAGGGTTAGAATGTATATGGATTTTAAAAAATGAGATAGACAAAGAAATCTCTGAAAAGTTGGCAGGGAGAGAGATAGAATTGACCTCCTTTCCCCCTACAACATTGGGAAACCGACTCCTCAATCCTGTGGCTGAGAATGAAAAGCGCCCCACAGAGAGGTACACAAAATAGGCTGTAAAACTGACCTGCCAGCAGGAGCTCGGGAGAAATCAATAACTTCAGTGGAAGACTCTAGGTCAAATTCTGAAACTGCTCCAGCATGAACCTCGTGAACTATCCCTGGAGGGACAGTTCTGAATCTTTGCAAAACAGCTACATTGAGGTCAAGATCAAGAATCCTTTAAAACACTCACCAAACCACCTCTTGGTGGGCTTGTAGCTTTGAGCCTGCTTGCTTCCTGCCACTGCCTAGGGCCTGGGGTCTTGGCTGCTCTTTGCACAGGTTTAAAATTCTCACTGACGTCAGGAGGGGTCACAGAGATCTCACTGAGGTCCGAGCTGCACTCTCATGGCCAGACTGAGGCTGCAGAGGTAAAAACCCAAGTTCCGTAGATTGGTATGACCATCAGCAGGCTGCACAGCATCTCCTCAGCTTCACATAGTAATGACCCTGACTGATCTGTCTCTATTTCTGCTAGCTCTCCTCTCTGGATTTCAGTGTTCACTGTTGTTAATTAAATTCATACATTATGACTGTGGCTGTCTTCTGGATTCCATCCATCAGACACCGAGCTGTTTTCTCACGCCAGGTCAACTCAGCCATAATGACTGGACTAATAGAGGCTTACCTTGCCTCTAGAATTGCACGGTGGAAGAAAGTGCACAAGTGGGACTTAAAGCACCTGGCTTCCCCTCCTGCCTCTGCCACTCATAACGTAAGATCTTGGCAAATAGCTCAAACTTCCCGAGCCTCAGATTTTTAATTTATAGTGATTTTGACACACGAGTGTATTTCACTATCATTCTTGGAGCTTTTTGAAAATACATGCCCTCCCTGCAGAGTCAGAATTTCCAGAGATGGGCCTGGACATCCACATTTTGCACGGCTCCATTAGAGGCATCCATTCTGAAACATTCCTTATTAAGAGTCATAAGCCATTGGGTTACTGTAGGGACAACATGGATATGGGGATAATGGTACACTCTAAGAGATAAAGTGTTCTAAAATTTGGTGATTTGCTTTATCTTCTGCTTTTCTTCTCTTCAACACACAGACACAGACACTTTCTAAGTTCTTGGTCTAAATACCTCTCCTTTTCATATGTGGGTCCTTATCTCTTCTTTACTGTTTAAATATTGAGTTCAGCTGCTCCATTCTATCCAAATGCCACTATTTCAAGCCTCTACATATGTTTTCTTTTTGAACTAATACTATCCTGTATTTTATAGTTATGGTTCATATCTATACAATATTGGTATATACATCATTAAATCTAGTGGTATGGGTATTATTATTTCCATTTTATAGATGAGGATATTAAGGGTTAAAGAGCTTAAGAAACTCAGTAAGAGCTGGAGGCGGAACCCTTGCCTTCTAATTTTAAGTCTAGCGCTTTTCCTCCTGAGAATAGTATCTGAATTTCTACTTATAATTCAAATGTTAACCATTACAAAGTGAGCAAGAATGGGACTTAGAAGAGCTTTAAAATCTCTTCTACAGCTTGATGTTTTAATGATTCTGGTTATATGTTTAGAAATCTTGATGGCTAACTGAATTCTTTATTTCTCCTCCAGATATCATAAGCTGAGAAGAGAATTAGTCTGATCTGTGTGGACCTGACTCTTCTCCCAGAGAACAGCACAGGGGTAGCCCTGCCCCATCAAGCATGTGCCCGGCTTTCTTTTCTCATCCCTCCAAGCTTGATGGGCTTTGTCCTCATTACCAGGCAGAAAGACAATCATGAGAAGGAGTGGGGTAGTTCCCATGCCCCCCACTGAAGGCTAGAGGGGGCTGGCATTAAGTATTTCCCATCCCAAGGGTCAGTTAGGTTTTAGTTAAACCCAAGCGTGTTATGTTCCAGTGAAATAGTTTTCCTTGAGGGCAGACCTTGTTAAGAACAGGAGTTCTGGATGCTTTAAAAAACGGTTATTTGTCTCGTCCCCCTGCCAGAGTCATAAAAAGATTTTCCTCCATCTTATAATGAGAACCCAGTAGAGTTCCTGGAGGTAGAATTCACAAAAGTGTGTGGACTCCCTCTAGACTGAGTGCCTCTGGATTTTTAAATTCTCAAGCTCGTCCTCACTAAGCCTCCAGTAACTGGCTAATGACAGCTGGTACTGCTTCCAGCAGTGCCTTCTGTTCCTGGGTTTCTGTCTCTGGTAATCTGTGATTCTCTGTATTTGTCCATCTATCTCTCCAGTTTTCAGGGCAGCAGTTTGCCCTGTGACCCTAATTCTCAGATGGATCTAAGAAGAGTTGTTGATTTTCAGCTTGTTCAAGTTTTTCTACTTGTGAAGATGGGAGTGATGACTTCTAAGCTCCTTATGTGCCAGACTGGAAAATGCCTTTTCACACAGGGGAAGGAAGTGAAGAAAAATTAATTGAGTTGTGCTTTGTCTTGGTTGAGTTCTTCTAAAAGCACAGTCTGAGATATGAACTTGGTGCAGGTAGTTAATGTGAGAGGTGATCCCTGAGGACAAGAGTTAGGGATTGGGTAAATAAGTAAGGGACAGGAGCAAAGCCAACGAACAGGTGTAGCTTTAGCTTGTTTGTTTCCTAGCACTGGCCGGCAGTGGGGGTGGAGGAGTGGGTTGCGTAAAAATCCTACTTTAATACATCTTCACCAGAGCCTCGGAACAGAGCCTAAATAATTCTGACTCTCATTTTAAGACTGCCTGTGCTGAAAAAGAAGAAGTGGCTGTCAAGAATGGGAGTTGGGGCTCTATGTGTTGGTGGCCATGACTGGCTGGGCAGCCTCAGTTTGGTCACTGCTCTCTCGGGCTCAGTTTTCTTCAGGCTCACAGGAGGTCTTTCTACCCTACATATACATACACATGTGTATTTGTAATTTTACTTTATTGTATCCCCCAATATGTTGAAGAAAGACATTATGGTAACTTACAAAGGAACATGCAACACAGCAACAACAACAAAAAAAGCAAACACTTCTATTGGCTTACTAAGTGCCAGTAACTTTTTAAACTCATTCCACACTCACAACAGTGCTGTGAGGTAGGTAGTATTGTTATCCCTACTTTTTAGATGGAGAAACAGGCACACAGAAGTTAAGAGACTTGCCTAAGTCCACCAGGGTGGTAAGTGAGGAGCTAGGACTCCACCCGGGCAGGCTAGCTCCAGATCTATCCTCTTAACTAGAAGGACCAGCTGAGAAGAGTGAGACACAAGAAAGTGAAAGATAGATGCCCCTTTAAATACCTGTCTTTGCTGCTAAACTGTGCCCTGCCTGAGAATAAGGGCTGGCAGTTTATAGGTATTTGATAAACGTGTTGTTTGCTCTTTCGAAGACAACTGTCAAATTCTGCTTTCCCTTAACTCACTGGCTCCACATTCTAAGCAGTTGTGACTATCCACATGTGCAGTGTAGGGGCAGTGCTGAGGAGCAGAACCAGTCGCTTCCATTACATTCCAGGATGATGTGATTTCAATGCCTCCCTTCCCCTCCAGGCTCAACTTTTGCTGAAAAGTAGTCCTAACTTGAGCAGGAGTCCTTCCTAGGATGTGCCCAGGGGCTCCAGCCCAGAGATTGCTAATTAGAGTTGCAGCATGAAGACCTCCACTCAGATTCCAGGTGCCTTCTGTCTCTTCTTCTAACATTAGCAACTCATTCCTTCTTTGGATTCACTCATGCTTTCATGAGATTTAGTGTGGCATCAGATATATTTGAGTCCTGGCTCCTCCCCTTATTAGACAGGTCATCCCAGGGTCCAGGAGGTGAAGAGATGTCTGGTGTCACCAACACAGCAGGGACTCCAGTCCAGAGCAGGAGAAATAGGCTTAGGTTAGGAATCATCCAGCCTCATTGTTCCCCACATCAATCACATTAAACATTTTCTATATCTGTTCTGCATATATCTACAGAGTTTACGCTAACTACTCAAAGAGATGTTTAAAACGTAAGTAAAATTATTGCCACATTATGGACTACATTTCTTGTTTCTCTGCTTAACCAAACCAAGTCCCTCCATCCCCTTCCACCCTCAAGCTAAAGTAACTACAGAAATAAATTATCAAGTGGATGACGGCCGTGGACAGGGCCTCCATCTCTTTTTTCAATCTCACCCCCTCAATCCCTATCACTCATGTCTAGTCTCCTTTCTATCCAAGCCTAAAATGTCCCTAAGAAGAACACACCTCTTTGTGTTAGGCTTTGTGGTAAACTTACTTGTGACGGGTCATGTGATATTCTGAAAACGGGTGCAAACCTAAGATTACAAAACTGGACTTCAGCCCTAGTTATACCGAATTTACCTTGGCTTTGGTTCCTGCAACTTGTAAAATAAGGGAGCTGGACTATTGCAAGAACGGCAAAAAAGTTTCATCTACCAATCAGTCAGTAGTGGCTGCCTAGAACACTGTGATGAAAGGGATTCTGAAGTTACACCCAGATCCAGAGAGAAGGGTGCAAGTGTTGATTAGCAATGTCTGTCTTGGGCAAGAACAGGGGAGGGACAACACTTGCCGTTGCAGAATTAGATGATCCTGCGGATTCATTCCAGCTCTGAACTGCTGAGACTCTAAATTTTCCTCTGCCTTCCTTTATCAGAATTGACCTGTGCTTTGTTCCCTTTGGGGGTCCTTCCTCTTTTTCGACCGTCTCTCAGGAGTTCTTTAACCAATCTATGGTAAGGTATCAACCATTGGTGAAAGCCCAGAGGTGAACATATCACACTGTGTGATGTGGGTAAGTCACTTCCACAACTTGGTTCTCAGTGACATGGGAGGAGGGGGTCACGAGATGATATCTGAAGTCTCTTCCACCCACCGAGTTCCACAATTCTGTTATCCTGGAGTCACAATGTCTTGATACAAAGAAGCAAGTGACATCCATGCGTCTGTGGGGTTTTAAAAGGGCTTTCCTTCTTTTTCCTTCTTTTTCTTCTTCTTTTTCTTTGTGATGGTGGGGAAGGTAGTGGGTTGCCTCCAGCCCTCAAATCTCAATTCACACTCTTAGTCTCCCCGCTCCCCTGTCCATTGGACCAGGCCAGCCTGGAGCAGTTGCATACGTCAAAGGAAACAGAGGGAAATGGCAGGGAGTACAGTGGACCAATCAAAGCTAGATTTTTGGAAAAAAGACCACTTGAGGAGTCAGGAGACAGGGGACGTGGGCACGCTCTGAAGATAAAGGATGAAAAGAGCTGGCTCGTGTTCTTAAACCCAACAGAAATAGGACAGAAAGGGTGGGGAAAAGGCCTATGCGTGGCAGGGGCAGGTGAGCAGAGCTTAGAGCTGGCACAGGGCATGTCTGGGTTCTGCTCCTCTATTGGCATTAGTTTTCTTTTTTTGTTTTTGTTTTTTTTTTTTAGGAAGATTAGCCCTGAGCTAACTACTGCCAGTCCTCCTCTTTTTGCTGAGGAGGACTGGTCCTGAGCTAACATCCGTGCCCATCTTCCTTTACTTTATATGTGGGATGCCTACCACATCATGGCTTTTCCAAGCAGTGCCATGTCCGCACCCGGGATCGGAACCTGCGAACCCCGGACCGCCGAGAAGTGGAACGTGCGCACTTAACAGCTGTGCCACCGGGCCGGGCCCGGCATTAGTTTTCTGTGTAATCTTGGGCAGGAGACCTCTTTCCTCTGGGTCTCAGTTTTCGTCTGTATCATAATCAGAGGGAAAAGAGAACAGTTGATTCCTAAGAGCTTTCCAGTTCTAATATCCCATGGGTCCATTTCCGAGTTCCTATAATTGTCTGTGTAGACAAGAGTTTCCTATATCATCTGTGCAGACATAGGTACCCTCAATGTGTGAAGTTATGAAAGCAGAGAGAATTTGTATAGAACGGAATATCCTGGTGCGGGGGGGAGGGAAGAAGGGGAGGGCGTTTCTGCTCTCACAGAGCAGGTTAAAGTCTAAAAAGCCTGAGACGACTTAGGCTGCTCCTGTCTGGGACATAGTAACTGTAGTGGGGTTTCCAAGGACATAAGCGTCCTACTTGTCTTATTTCTCCCATTTGAATTTAAACTCCAGAGAGACAGAGCTTACTTTCTAGAATCTCAGATTCTTTGAATTTAGTCCCAATCCCTTGACCCATAATGGGAATTCTCTCTATCCTGCCACCAAATGATGGCTTCCACACCTGCTTGCTCACTGCCCTGCAAGATAATTTAATAGCGAATGGCAGAATTTAATCCTTTCATTCATCCTGGTGTCTTGTCCCAGCGCCCAGGAGATCTCATTAGACTAAATTACCAGGTCAAGGTTTCAAGACGGTTCCTCTCACACTGGCTCCAGAGTGCCAGCCTGGAACCTGAAATGCCATTCTGTTTCTTCTCAGGAAGGGAGGTGGGTGGAGACATGGCATGTTTGGGAATTGCTCAGGTCCAGGTTCAAGTCTCACGTATACTGCTTACTAGCTGGCTGGTTTTGGGCAAGGTACCCCAGCTCTCTGTGCAGCTCACCTGCAAGATACGGGGAATAATCCCCCTCAGAAGACTACGGTGAGGATTCATCAGGTGCACAAGACGAGTGATGGACACATGTTCCTCCCACCTACCCCCCTGTGTCTGCATGAGGGTGGGAGCATCTATGGCGGTAGGAACTGTTTCTCATCCCAGTGCCGAGCATAATGCTTTGCCTAGTGTAAAAGTAAGAGAAAAATAAGATACCAGCTAACTTATAAGCGCCCCCAGAATCTAGAGCAGAGCTTCACACTCAGAAGTCTCTTAGCAAGGCCTGTTCACAAACTAGCAGAACTCTGCTGCCCTCTGTGTTCAGAATAAAAACTTGTTCTGTGTGCCCAACTATAGGAAACAGCTCACATAGAAACTGAAACTGTTTTTTTCTCTTGCTGAGTGCCGAGGAAAACAAAACTTACCTGTTAAACATGGACTCCCAGCCTCAGAGGGAGAGAGTGGTTTTCGATGTTAGGGCATGGGAGAAGACATTTCAAGAACTGATCCAGCAGGTGAAACCCCAGGCCAAATGGACCCTGAAGTTGGATGGGAACCTTCAGGCAGACTGTGTGGCCGAAGGGTGGAAGCAGTACCAGCAGAGAGCGTTTGGCGGGTGAGTGAGTTTCCCGGGCAACCGGCCTTCCTGGGCAAAGAGGCTCAGCTCAGCATTGACTGTTGAGAGCTGTTAAAAGAATAAATGTCACCAGGCTCTCGATCCTTTTGTGGTCATAGAGCTCTTTAGGATCTAAATGATCAGCCTCCAAGCCTCCACTTTGCTTAACTGCAGGAATTTCTTCTTTTACTAGGTTTCCTCCCTAAATATTTCTGGAAGTCCCCAAAGAATATTTCCACGTTCCATAAATCTGCCCTCTATTCTCTCACCACGTCGTTTGTTCCAGATTGCCTCTATCCAGCATCTTCTACTATCTCCCCCATCAGTTTTGACTGGCATCCCCAGGCTGCAGTGGCCCTGCTAGCCATAGCCCTATTTAGTACCAGCCTGGGACTAGGGCCTTCCTTTAAAGCCCCGAGAGGTGACCAAGGCATGGCAATCACTTTGAGCATTTCTTTACTGAAGGCCTGGGGGTAGAAGGAGGGAATGATGCTGAAAGAACGAAATTTAAAACCTAGTTCCCCGAGTCCCTAAGTAATGCCCCTCCTGGAGTGGCTATCTCTCTCTTTAACCCCCAGCAAGCCTCCAAGTTACAGGAACCAGCTTCCTGGCCCATGTCAGGCGGGTGAGAATTGCTGACCTGGACAATCAAGTCTTCTCTTTTTATATGGCACGCAGGGGCCTTCACCCCATTTTCCATTTCACTTGTTGTCCTGCTTCCATGCCTGCCCCTATCCTGCCTCAGGTATCCTCTGCTCCATGCCTTATGGGTTATTAGCTATGCCATGCATTTTCAGACTACTATATCCTTGTCCATGATGTTGCGCCTCTTTGGCACACCTCCCTCCCTCTCTACTCTTTTTTCAAGGACCAGCTCAACTGCTACCTCCTCCTTAAAGCATTCCCTGGTTTTCCTAGGCAGAATAAGTCTTCTTCTTCTTCATTCCTGTAAGATAATGGGGTTTTATATATATATATATATATATATTATACATTTATAAATAACATGTATTTATATATTACATAGTATAGAACATATATATTTATATATAATTATTTTTAGCTGCAGAACTCATTGCTTAACTGAAGTCTCCTGGGGCTCTGTAGAACATAGTTTTCAAGGCACCAGCCAGAGCCCATGTAGCAGTCATCTCTTCTGCTCTGTAATACAGTGAGCTGTGTTAGTGTCTCTTTCTGCACCAGTCAGAGCTCTCTGAGGGACTCGTGATGTCTTTTACCAGTTTGGCACTCCTCCAAACAGCTTTTACCAGTTTGGCACTCCTCCAAACAGCAAGATGCTGCTCCTGTTCAGATGAATAGATTTGACAGTCATTCTGAGATGGGAAAAGAAACCCACGTGCATATTTTTGGAACAATATCAACCAGCTTTTAAAAAGCATTTTGTGGTTTACAAAGTGCCTTCCCGTATATTATCTCATTTAATGCTGACAATATAACCTTTGAATATTTTTCCTTTTGTGGATGTAAAAATTGAGGCTTAGAGAAGGAAAGTGCTGTTTCCAAGGTCTCCCTGATGTAAACTATGGACTTGGGTCTCCAACCCAAGTATTATGGCTCCAGGTCCTAAGTCAGTTACTCTAGGTGCAAGACTAGCCATGCTGCTCATGAGAGGTGATGTGTAGATAGATAAACAAGCTTCATTTCAAATGGCTTGGGATTGGAAACATGGCTCTACCACTTACCTTGTATGTCCTATGCCCACCTCAGAGGGGTGCCTTAAAGATAAAATAGGATAACATTGTAAAGCACCAATTACAGGGCCTGCCGCAAAATAGGTACTTTATAAGAGTTTTCTGTGACCATTGTGAGGACCAAACTTTGCTGGTAGATGGCAGGAACATTTTTCCCTCTGAGACACCCAGAGATGTTTTACTGGCAAAGAGGCAGACTTGCGACCATGTATGGGTGGAAGCTCAGTGGATCACAGGAAAAAGCTTTATTAGAAATGCAGTCCCACTCATTCCTATTTGTCAATTCATCAATATCACATGCACTTTTCAAACTGAAGGGGATCTTAGGGACCGAGGCGAGGCCCATTTCCCTCAGGTCAACACTCAGCTGAGGGTGCAATAGGTTTCTTCCTCTGCCTGCAGGTTTTGGTGTTCCTCATGCCAGCGAAAGTGGTATTCCGCCAAAGTGCAGATCCTGTGTCACATGCGCCTGGAGCACCAGAAGTCCTCGGGACAGGTGCTTATGCGGCTCTTTGGTCAGAGGTGCCGGAAGTGTTCTTGGTCTCGATTTGAGAAGCCCGAGTTCTCCGAAGATAGCACCATGAGGATTCTGAACAACCTGGTACAGCGTATTATAGAGAGATTCTACACAAATGGCCTCAAGAAGGCTCGAGAGATACCCGTGAAACCGGAGGTGACTTTGGAAGGGTCCCACGACTCGATCAATTGTGAGGCATGCTCTCTGGGCATCTGTGGATGGGGCTTACCAATCTGCATGACACAGCCATCTGAAGGCCCTCTCTCCTACATGGAAATCGGGAGTTCCTCGCCTCACATTGTTGACATGGATGGCCCAAACCGAGCCAGGAACCAGTCATCTGAGGCAAAAAAGACTCAGGGGAATGGGTATTCCTGTGCTGATAAGAGGTCAGGGCCCAGCCATTCCACTGCTAGGATCCTAGTGCCTGGGGCAAGCCCTCAGTCCAAATGGGAGATTGGCCAACAGCCCACACCAGTGGCAGACCAGCAGGCCACACAGGGAACAGGCCCACAGCCTTTCCAAGTTGCAGGGTCACTTCCCCAAGGGTGGACAGACCCACAGCCCATACAAGCAGTACTCCAACTACCTACAGGCAGGGCAGATTCTCAGTCCACACTGAGGGCAGAACCACAGGCCCCCCGGAGGACATACTCTGAGGCCGTAAGGAGGGCAGGCCAACAGTCAACACAGGAGGCATGCTCACAAGCCATACGTGGGGCAGGTCTTCAGGCCACAAGGAAGAGAGGCCTACAGCCCACACAGGCGACAATCCCCAGGGCCACATCGGGGTTAGACACTCAGGCTACAGAGAGGGCAAGTCCCCCATCACTGGGGTCAAACCCACAGACAACACGGGGGGAAATCCCCAAGGCCACATTGGCGTTAGACACTCAGGCTACAGAGAGGGCAGGACCCCCACCACTGGGGTCAAACCCACAGACCACACAGGGGGCAATCCCCAAGGCCATATCAGCATTAGAGACTCAGGCTACAGAGAGGGCAGGACCCCCACCCCTGGGGTCAAACCCACAGCCCACACAGGGAACAGGCCCTATGGCCACACGTAGGTCTGGGACTTTCAGTGGAACTCAAGTTGCCTGGGGAAGTCAGGAGAGATGTTTACCCAGAAGGCCTTCGGACAGCTTTTCCAGATTTTCTCATTTAATGCCACAGAATGACTTAATTGATCAGAATTTGTTGTTCAGGTTGGGCTCTGCCTGTGTGATTGCTCTGTTTACCTTTCTTGTAGACAAATACTTTAAGTAGAATGATGAAAATAGCTTTACCTACTACTTCTCTTCTCTTGTCTTAATTCCATGGTAATCAATGAACCAGCTGTCATTTTAATATAATAGAGAATTTGTTTTGAGACCAAGCAGTGTCACATTTGTAGAATAAGCACTGGTTTCATGGCCCTCCTTTGCAGATAGTCTAAAACATGACCTAGCAGATAATGGACGCAATAACAAATGTTTGTTGAATCACTAAAAGGTCTTTGCTCATCTATTTATCCACTCATTCATCCACTGGTATCAATATATATAGACCATACCTTGACAAGAATTGAGGGTCATGAGTGTTACCAGAAGGTTCTTGTAGTAGGCTGAATAATGGTCCCCAAAGATGTCCATGTCCTAATGGTGAATTATTCACCTGAAGGTAAATATGTCCCTTACATAGCAAAAGAGACTTCACAGATGTGGTTCATCTAAGGATCTTTAGATGGGGAGATTATCCTGCATTATCTAGGTGGGCCCAATATAATCACAAGGGCCTTAGAGGAGGGAGGCAAGAGGGTCAAAGTCAGAAAAAGGAGATTTAACGATGGAACCAAAGGTTGGAGTGAAGTGCTTTGAAGATGAAGGAAAGGGCCAAGAAATGCAGGCAGCCACTAGAAGCTCATAAAGGCAAAGAAACAGACTGTCCCCTAAAGCCTTCAGAAGGAACCAGCTCTACTGACACATGCCTTTAGCCTAGAGAGACTGATTTTGGACTTCTGACCTCCAGAACTGTAACATAGTAAATGTGTGTTGTCTTAAGGCACTAAATTTGTGGTAATTTGTTACAGCAGCAATAGGAAACTAATTCAGTTGTCAACATCACCGCAGCCTCAGGCACTTATATTTAGGTATGCTTCAGTTTTAACAACAACAAAGAGCATTTTATAAGTTAGAAATAGCGATATACCCATCCCGTTTGGTTGTTCCTTTTCTCCACCTTAAACCCACCTAAATGTTCCCATCCTAAAGAGATTCCTTTTGATTTGGTGACCCCTGGAGCTATCATATTCTCTCACTTCCTCCAGCACTGCATTGGGAAGCATGTAAAAACTTGCCAACCCTGAGATCTTGTGATGCACAGCTACATCTTTCACTTCCTATTTCCCTCTGCCTGCAGGCATGTCTACATAGCTCTCACACTGCCATCTCTGCATTATCATGTTTAAGACCAAGATCATCAGCATCTCTGACTTCCCTGTTTCAATTTGCCCCACTCACCGAAGCTTATCACCTTAGAGTCCTCTTTAGCTGCCTCTCCTCCCTGTCACCAACACTTATTATCCCTTCTTCTGTCAAGTTGCTCCTATCTCTTTCCACCGCTTTTGCCTATCAATGCTTCTCCCCAACCAGTTCAAGAACTTGGATTATTGAAATAACCAGGAGATTTGGCAAATTGCAAGCATTGGAGGATATGAGAAATTTGAGTAGAATAACATTTTTAAAATACTATATATTTCTGGGAAAGAATGGAATATAGAATAGAAATAGCGAGGAGTCAACACAGAGAGGGGTTCCTATAGACAATAAATATCTTGAAGGAATTTGAAGACAGTGAAATGTAAGAGGCCAGAAAAACCAAGGATAAAAATATTTGCTCTTTTTCTGGCCATCTCTTGTCATTTCCTCTCAGGCCACTCCCACCAGCACTTTCCTTTTATAGATGCCCCCTCTGCCCAAACCACCCTACTGAACTTCTGCATTCCTCCCATTTTCATACCTTTTTTGTTGTTTCACAAAGAACATTGACCTGGGGACTAGAGACTTTAGTTCTAGTTTGGTTATATGACTTGGGGCAAGTCATTATCCCTGGGCCTCAGTTTCTCTATCTATAAAATAGGTTAGGGCCGGCCCCTGTAGCTGAGTGGTTAAGTTCACATGCTCTGCTTCGGCGGCCCAGGGTTTCGCTGGTTCGGATCCTGGGCACAGACCTAGCACCACGCATCAGGCCATGCTGAGGGGGAGTCCCACATAGCTCAACTAGAAAGATCTATAACTAGAATATACAAATATGTACTGGGGGCCTTCAGGGAGAAGAAGAAGAAGAAAAAGATTGGCAACAGATGATAGCTGGGTGTCAATCTTTAAAATAAAATAAAACAAAATAAAATAGGTTAACGTCTTCCAATTAAACGTAGAGGATTAAACACATGCATTTCTCTCTGATCTCTCTTGAAACCCCACTGAGTGACAGTAAAAAGGTTAAAAAAAAAAGCCTTCTAGACACAGGGCAAAAGAATGGATGGAAGCTAGAAAATGGATGGATTACTGATAGGTAATTGACTCAGCAGAGTAGAGAGATCTGGAAGAGAAGTTAGGCAAGGGAAAACCAAGGTACAAGGCAATTCATGTGGCACAGTTTCAGAAAGGCTCAAAAACTATGGACAACAAGTAGCTCTGAAGGTGGATACCGGGAAGGCTGAATGAGGAGGACCGGCTGAAAGCCTTTAGAAGAGTTTCCTTCCCCCACTCCTACGCAGTCTGGTAACCACTCTTAACTCACTCCAGGGAGCAGAATGGATGTTTATTCTCGGAAAATATTCACCCAGAGGGACTTTGGGCTCAGGAACTCGTGCATAGCTAAGGGAATGAGTGCCACCCAGCAACCAGAAAGATAATGAAAGTCTACAGACTGACTAGTGGGATGCCCTTAGCTCACTCCCAAACCTACCAGCCAGCCTTATATCCTATCCAGCCACCCCTCAAATCACAGAAGAATGGACGGTTCCTCAAACTGATCAGCTCAAGAGAAAAAATATACTTATACTGAAATGGGGCTGTAGTGGGGGGAGTTTCCTCCGATGAAATGTACAACTCAGATAGCCCCAGAGTAAAACCCATCAGATGCTAAAACCCTACAGAGCTTCCCGTAAGCTTTTTAAAGTCTCACATTTGCATTTGGACACATGTGCCAAGGAATTATCAAAGATTTGATGAATCTCCTAATGCGAAGGCAAAGAAAAAGAAAAAGGAACTAAGAAGAAACATAGATGAGTCCAGGATAAGAAAACAAACCAAAGAATATTTAAAAAGTAAAACTATTATTTATACTTAGAGAGATAAGAGAAGGTATAATATTCATGAAACAAAAATTTGACATGACCTGGGGCAGGCCCCGTGTCCTAGTGGTTAAGTTCAGCATGTTATGCTATGGTAGTCCAGGTTTGTTCCCAGACACGGACTTATACCACTTGATGGCAGCCACGCTGTGGTGGCAACCCATATACAAAATAGAAGAAGATTGGCACAGATGTTAGCTCAGGGCAAATTTTCCTCAAGCAAAAAGAGGAAGATTGGCAACAGATGTTAGCTCAGGGAAAATCTTCCTCAGCAAAGCAAGAAAAATTGGACATGATCTTCTGGACAACCTTGGGTGAGGCAGCTGTCTTTGCTTAGAGGTAAGTCCTTGGGAGGGTCTCAACTACAAGCCTTCAGCAGGCAATGTCCCCAGAAGCTAGAAGAATGAAAGCCTTAGTCTTGAAAGAGGGGATCTGAGCAGTGCACCACAACCTCTGCTACAATCCACATCTTGCATCACTTGAATCCACTTGCTTAGTATAAAAAGTTCACTGCATCTGGGAAAAGATCCTCCAAGATTCTTTTCCTGAAGAAATGTACAAGAGGAAAGTTAGTGGGTAAACTAAGCCCCCACCACTGCATCTGACCTTGGGATGACAACTGGATACTTAGGATCTCCCTTTACTACCCATTCTTCATTCTCCTTACCCTGGCATCTCTGCTGTTTAGGTGGCTTAACTGATAGGGTTATGCGGCCCTTCAACCTTGAGAAGTTTAAGCCCTTGGTCTCAGTCTGTGGTGTCTGCATTTGTCCATCTACTGTCAAAATTGGACAGGGACATACCAAGAGATGCCCCAGCAGATCACTTGGGTGCTAAATATATTCTTTCTGCACCCACTGTGTAACAGCAGTCCTGTTTCCCTCTGATGATCAGGAGAGTGACTCTTTTTCTTGTCTATTGGTCTCTTGGCAAAAGAGCTCTGAAATGACCAGCCATAGTTGGTCGTGGGATTCTTGCTGTCTTCCTTAGTGAAAGCATTCCCCATCCAGGATCTCTAGACCTGCAGAGCCTTGAGTTTTGGTGATGGCACACACAAAAACGGCAACCAATTTAATGTGAGTGATGGTAAACAGAGTCACTCCTACTTTCACTTCTTGATTTCCAAACCCAAATATTCTACCTACTGGGGCCACAACATATAAAATAGTCATTGATTCAGTTTGTATATTACATCCTGATGGATGACGACTCATCTTTATGAGACAGCATCTCCAAGCTGCTCAATAGCTACATTTGTCATTGTTCTATCAGTCTGGAAGCTTCTGGGTGATGCTGTATTTGATAAAACCAGGAAATCCCATGGCCTATTCACCTCTGCTGGAACTATTTTACAAATTTGCTACAAATTTGGTTATTTAACTCATGTGATATTATGTGATGTATTAGTTTGCTAGCGTTGTGAGAGAGTATCTGTTCCATGTCTCTCCCCTAGCTTCTGGTGGTTTCTTGGCAATCTTTGGAGTTCCTTGGCTTGTAGAAGCATCACCCTGATCTCTCCCCTCACCTTCACATGGTGTTCTTCATAATGGACGTCTGTATCCAAATTTCCCCTTTTTATAAGGATACTAGTCAGATTGGACTAGGAGCTCACTCTACTCCAGTACGACCTCATCTTAACTAATTACATCTTTAATGATCTTATTTCCAAATAAGGTGACATTTCAAAATACTAGAAGTTAGCACTTCAACAGATAAATTTTGAGTGGACACAATTCAATCCATAATATGTGGGATCTTGGGTTTGGGACCAAATGCTCCATAAGCCCTTGGAGAGTCATGCTGGTTGAAGTCCTGCAAGCAAAAAATGCAAGCCCATATCAGGAATATGTGCTGATTCCAGTCAAGATGAATCACTATCAACTCCAGGTTGGAAGGGGTATAATGTCATCAACTTGCCACTGAGAAGCTGGTTTGTCTACTCAAGGGATGATACTACACTGAGGACTCATCTACTGTTGGCAGACTGGACATTCAGCAGGTATATATACATCAACCCGGTGAGCTGATACAAACTCATGCTGTTGGGCTCATGAAAAGTCTCCATCTCTATCTCTATAGCTACTCCATTCACACACCCATAGTTCCAGTACCAGAGTGGCCAATGAGAGACGCTACCATCATCTACATTCTGTCTTCTTGGTCTTTTAGTGCCTCTTCCATGGGGCAGGGTGGGGCTGCTTTCTGGTGGGCATTAAAATAAGACATAGAGATCTTCACATTTTTTGTGCCCACCCTTAAAGATCCATCCACATTCTTCTTTCTAAAACTTCTTTGTCTCTAATCTCCAAAATTTTTCCCTCCAGGCCTCTAATCAACCAGCTAAGCCATTTGCCACTGCACCTGAGTCCATATTTATTCTTATCAGGGCCATTTTACTTTTCAAATGAAGTGGATGAGCAGGTGTACCAATTAAAGCTCTGCCCATTGGGGGCATTTCTCCTCTCCACTGCCTTTCAAGGTCACCTCTGTTTGAGGCCGTAGTGCAGCCACAGTCTGTTTTCAACCTCACCACAAAATTGAGATAAACCATTGGTGAACCACAATTGGCCTTTTCCTTCCTGTGTTGACTGGTCATAAATGACAACTCTTCTCCCTCTCCACACATACACACGTGATCAAGTGTGAGCTGAGGGAGAGACACTAGAGGCCCAGTGGTGGTGGACTTGTGTGCTGGGCCATCAGTTCAGCCAGCTCACTTGTACTCTCTAGTCCTGACTTATGCTTAATCACGGCTGCATCACGTCCATATTCTGAAGGATTGTGCTGGGCCTGCTCAACTTCATGACTTAATGAGCCTTTCAGAGCCTATGCCAAGATGGGCATCTCTGGGCCCATCATCTTTTGACATCTCATGATCAAGAGTTTTACCTCTACCACAGCCAAGTAACTTATAGTAGTTGTTTGTTGAATGGCATATAATTCTCTGATGTAGACAGTATGGCCTTGTTCAGAACACAAGTGTTTAAATTGCATTTCTCCTAATGGGGATAGCCATAAACACCACATGGCAACATTTCCCACTACAGATAACTCTATATTAAAGGGTCTGCCAGATCATATGGCCCACGTGGCGTGGCTGCTTGCATTGTATTGTGGACCTGCTGCACAGCCCTTTCCTATTCTGGGTCCCATTCAAAGTTGGCAGCTTTCTCTATCATTTAGTAAATGGATCAGAGAAGTGTAGACTACTAGATTTTGTGCTTCCTTTTAGTGGTGGGAGGGTCAAGATACAATAATTTGACTTTAACTTTGGAAGTGTTGTCCTGGGCATGCTCTATATTACTGTACCTCTAAAACCTTTACCGATGTGGCAGTAAATCTTTGTAGGGATTATCTCCCACCCTGTGGAGTGCACGTGTCTTACCAAGGTCTCTGATGCACTTGCTAGTTCTTACCACCTGGTCTGATTAACATGATGTCATTGATAGAGTGGACCAATGTGATGTTCTGCAGTATGTCCATATGGTTCAGACTCTTCAGATTATATTATGACAGAGGGTGAGAGAGTTAATATGGCCCTAGGACAAAAGTGTAAATGCATGTTGCTATCCTCTCTATATGAATACAAAGTACTTCTGGTCCTCCTTGATAGGGATGACAAATAATGCATTCATCAGATCAATGTCCATATACCATGTCTCTGAAGCTATGTTAATTTCCTCTACCAATATCACTTCTGGCACAGCAGTTGTAATTGGGACCTCTACTTGGTTGAGTTTGAAATAGTCCAATGTCATCCTCCAGGATTTGATTGGTTTTTGTAGGGGCCAGACTGGTGAATTAAATGAGGATGTGCTGGAGAGTGCCACTTCTGTATCTTTTAGGTCTTAAGTGTGGCTCTAATTTCTGCCCTTCTCCCTGAGATGTGATATTTTTGGTTTTTTGATATTGTATCTTGGCTTTTTGGAGGAGGATTCCTCAGCTTTTCTCATTACAGTCGCTCTTACCTCACAGACTAAAGAATCAATGAGAGGTTCTGGTATCTATCACATGTGTTAGATATCACATGTGTTACACATTTGGAGATGGGTGGAGTGGAGTAGGTCCATTGTGAGCCTGACCTGAGCCAGCACTCCTTTTATTACCTGGCCACCACATGCTTCTACTCCAACAGTGGCCCATGATTTGTTTCATATCCCTGGGGATTAATATCAGTTCAGACTCTGAATCTACAAGCCGTCAAAATGTCTGGGGATTCCCCTTTTCTTAGCATACAGTTACCCAAATAAATGGCTATACATCTCTTTGGGGAAGGAGTGGGAGTTTTCGTAGCATTCTTCTTCCTGGGAACCTAGCCTCTCTTTGTCAGTCAGTGAGTTATGGGTCTGAAAACTGGCTCAGGTCTTGACCAAATAAGGAGTTCTGATTTTTTTGTTGGGTCAGCTGCTCTCAGTCTCCTGATCATCCATTCTTGGTTTCATTTGATTACATAAATTGAGAAATACCCTTTGTGGCTGCCCACCTACTTGCCACCTACACAGAAAAAAGGAAATAGATAAAACTAATGGATTGGTCCAGAAAGCCCAATATCCAAACAATACAAGCTTCAGAAAGAGAAAACAGAGAAAATGAAGGGGAGGAAATAATGAAAGGAATAATCTAAAAATCTTTCCTAGGACCGAAGGACATACTTTTGTGATTTATAGGATCCAGCAAGGGTCCCCCCATACAATGAATGGACAACATACACATCAAGACACATCATCATGAAATTTCTGATCAGATATAAAGAAGACCCTAAAAAGCTTCTGGAGATAAAAACAAGACAAAAAAAATACAGATATTACATAAATGTTCTAGAATTATAATGGCATTAGCCTTTTCAACATCTCAATATTTCTCAGAGGCATTAATGCTTTTGTCTCTTTGCATGTATCGTTTTCTGATTCTTGTACTGACTATCTCTTCCGACTTCCTTTTCCCATGTTTGTTTTGGTCTCCGCCTTTCATGTTAGGGGATTTCCTGAAAAATCTGGCAATCTTTGGCTCTCTCTCCAAGTTCAAACATGAAACGCTAGAAAGCTGACTGGAATATTGCAAGCTAGAAACAATAGAACAAAGCCTTCAAAGTTCTAAGGGAAAATTATTTCCAACATAGAATTTTGTACAGCCAAAACTTAATCAAATGTAGTTATCAAGTAAACTTCATTTTCAGAGATGCAAAGAGTCAAACTTCTATCCCCTTTCCTCCCCTGCATCCATTTTCAGGAAGCTGCTAGAGGGTATGCTCCCCCCAAATGAGGGAATAAACCAGGTATTGTGAAGACTTGGAACCCAGGAAGTAGCGGCTTGAACACAGAAGAGAAACTAAGGGAGTTCTCAGAATCCTGGAGAAGCCAGATCCCAGACCATTGTCTGTGCAGCTGGCCTAAAAGAGAAACAAATCCAGCTTGGAGCAGGCTGACTGAATTTCTACAATATCTAAATTGGAAGAGGAGTCAGAGAAAAGAAGAAAAGAGAAGACCAGGGGATGTGAGAAGCATATTAGAGTAAAGAAAGTAGAATGGGGAGAGAATGTCTCTAAGGGAAAAATGAAGGGTTCCCTGAGGTATCTGAATGAATGGAAAAAGAGTTTAAGCTTCTAACAGAGTTTGGGGATGAATTAGACAGGAACGTAGGAAAGTAAGCAGAGAAACAGAAAATGAAAACCAAGGCAATCACTAACTTCAGGGATAAAAAAAAGTTGTAAAAGAAAATAAATGCAATCAGAGAACTCTATATGGCTTAGCTATAAATAATATTCAAAAGGTGATAATATCAAATATCATGACTGAGGGGCAGGTCCATGGCCAGTGGTTACGTTTGCACACTCCGCTTCGGTGGCCCAGGGTTTTCCCGGTTCTGATCCCGGGTGTGGACATGGCACCTTTCATCAGGCCATGCTGAGGTGGTGTCCCACACAGCACAACCAGAAGGACCTACAAACTAGAATATACAACTATGTACTGGGGAGCTTTGGGGGGGGAGATGAAGAAGAAGAAAAAAAGAAGATTGGCAACAGATGTTAGCTCAGGTGCCAAACTTTAAAAAAAAACGTCATGACAATACTATTTTAACAAAAAATTATGATTTAAAAACTGAGGAGCTGAGGGTATAAGAGAGCTAAATCTTTGTCTTGATGGTAGGAAATCAGTGGATAGTATTAAAAATTGAAATAATCAAGAAAGAGAAACACGGAGTTAAATACTAGAAGACACAGTTAAGAGAAACAAAAGTGATAGCTGCTGAGGGAATGAAGATTAAAGTTGAGAGGGGCTGGGAAGGGCCAATTTTTGGACCCAGCATTATAGAATACTCTACTTTCTTGAGCTATGTACACGTATGACTTTGATAAAAATTAAAATTAAATGCCACTTTAAAAAATGGCTTATTAGATTTTCAAGATTCCTCCCCACTCTCACATTCTCCCCATTCTACTTTCTTTACTCTAATATGCTTCTCACATCCCCTGGTCTTCTCTTTTCTTCTTTTCTCTGACTCCTCTTCCAATTTAGATATTGTAGAAATGCAGAAGGCACTGTTTTTACTTTGCAAATGATAAGAAGTGTGGACTAACTACATAGTCCATTAGCTGCAGGCAGTACCAAGGGTGGGGCCGTTGGAGGCCTCCACGGTGGGCAGAGAAGGAGGTCATTGACTGCAGACAATTTGAAATCCATAGCCCATGAAAAGTTGTCTACTTGTTAATATCATCATGCGCCGCCAATTCTGAACATCAATGATAAAATACTCCCCGAAAATAAGATTTTGTTGGTCTAAATTCTAAAAATGCGGCGGTTACTGTTGAGTTTTAATACGTATGCAAGCATAACTCCAACTGATAAATCACACTGTGGACAGAGCTCCAGCCTCGAAATTCGATTACTTTAAGAAATTCCAAAAATGGTCGGGGGCTGAGGACACGCGCCCTCCCCAGGCGGGGCGGATCTGGGGCGCGCAGCCGGGGACCCGCGGTGGCCCGGGCCGCGCCTCTTTCCCCGTCCCCGAGTCCGCCGCTGCCGCCCAGAATCGGGACTGCGGGGGCAGGGAGCCCGGCCGAGCGGAGCTGCCCTCCAATGCCCGCTCCTGCCCGCCGGCCCGGGTGCTCACGCTTGGGGACGCGATGCGGCCTGGGCGGCGCAAGGAGAGAGGCGCGCGGTGAGCTGCAGGCCCGGCCGCCTCCGAGGACCGGGCCTCCGAGACCCAACGCCAAACAGGGCACAAATCGAAACCAAATGGCCCGCTCGGGTGATGGAGCTGGCTCCAGAGAGAAATGGAAACCCGCCTATCCGCCCCTGCCACCTCCGGCACCCGGTGGCAGCTTTAGGGGGCTGGATCGCCGGTCGGGAGGAGGGACAAAGCGGGAGGGCGGGCTAGGGTGGAGAGCAGAGCTTGGTGGCCCCGGCCTCGCCACAGCACCCCTTCTACCCTGCTCGTCCTTCTGCACCTCCTCTCTCCCTGCTTGTGCTTGGAGCGAAGCAGGAGTGTTTACTCTTGCCCTTGCCTTGACTCCCTTTTCTTGCCCAGGATGTGAGCCTGTAGAGAAGTGTGTCTCTGAAGCTAAAGGGTTTTGCAAAGGGGGTTATGATCCATTTAGAGTTGGCCTTCTTTCTCAGAGACACAAATGCCCCTGTCCCAAAGTTCTTAGAGAAATTTGTTTTAAACTGGGGCAGAGGATCCCCAAGCTCTCTGTTGTATGGAGGAGAAAGGTGTTAAAAAAATTAAAAAAAGACCCACTCGGGATGTCAAATGGATACATCACTGATTGATTTCAAATTAGATTTCCAGGATAACACATCCAAGCATTTGATGATTTTGTTTCAATGGCACCCGGTGTAACCATTCAAATGCCTAATAAATATTGTTTGATTTGTTGGACTTTTGTTGGGCCCAAGCTTCAGCTATCCCCACTCCCACCTGCATAGTCCAGGTGTAGTGGGGCCCAGGATGTGGCTGACAGCCCAGGAAGCATTACTCCACCGCCATGCTGTGGAATTAATTTGAATCCTGAAATAATGGATTGGATATTACTGGAGGGAGTAAAGTTGTGGAGAGAAATTCAGCAGCACCTCACCATGCCATGAGCAAACATTATCAATCCGGCCAGGCAGCCATGCTGGGATCAGAAACAGAAAAATGTTTATGAGTGTTATAAGCACTGAGCTGATTCTCAGGTAAACAGAGATCTGATCTGAGAAAGCACAGCAAAAACACTCCTGTTAACAAAATTAGTCATCCCCCGAAATGGAAAAGTTTTTCTACGTATTGGTCGTTATAGTGCAAGGCCAAAGGCTATGGATTTCAAGGAAATGCTAACCACATCCAGTGGTCTTTTTTGACCTGCCTTTCACATTCTCTGTCCCCATCTAACCTTCACATCTTCATCCCTGGTGAGTTCAAGGCACTTTCAGCTGGAGTATGATGGCTGAACATCCTCAGGCCAAGAAGGCAAAGGGAGAGAAGCCTCTGGAGGTTTGGAAGGACAGACTCGCCGGAAGTCAGAGCCAGAGGAGGGTTTAGAGAGGAATCTTGACCCCCCTCTTCCTCCTTCGCAGCACAGGGAGTGAGAGGAGGAGCTGTTTGACCCCTGTTGCCTCAGAGGAGGCCAAACTGCACTGATTTCCACTTAAGCATGTCAAGGAGTTGAACACTCAGGGAGGTGCCTTACCCTGTGTATTAAACTAAAAGCCTGGGGATGTGGAAGGAGGAATTTCTGAGGTTTATAGTGGAAAGTAAGGAGTGGTTGGGGGAGGGAGAGTAAAGTGGGTGAAACAATATAGTATGGCTCCTGGAAACTACCAGATGACCTTAGAGTTACTTCAGGCAAGCAGTGTTCTAGTGTGATCTGACCACCTCTCTGGGGGCTGGGTGGCAGGGACTAGCAGGCGCTGATTGTCAGTTCAAGAGAGTTAGTCTGGCTCTTTCTCTGGAGACTCTGGGAAGCTGGGAAAGAGGGTTCCAGGTGGCTTAGTGGCTCAGATACCTTAGGGTGGGCCCTTAGAGACCCTCTAGTCCTAATGCATGTTTTAACAGATAAGGAAACCAAATCCTTGGAGGCAGAAGTGAGTTGCTTGTTAAAGGATAATTTTCAAAAAGGTGAAATGGTGTCTCTCATACAGATGCTAAATGAAAAGATTTCATAGATTTTATTGAGCTTATTCATTAATGAGGAAAGCAGTAAGATTTAAAACCAGCCCAAAGAGCATTTGAGAAGCTAGGTATGTATAAACAATTTAATGGCTTGATGGGTTATAAGCTATACAAAAACTAGTTTATGTTTATCAGGATCATAAACTATAAACTTTGAGGCTATTAGTTCCACTGGGAAGAAATTATTTGCATCTCTACTGAGCAAAATTTTCCAAATGAGCTTTTGCCTTATAGTGAACTAGAATGGTCCTGTAAACAGAAAGTCAAGTCTGGTACTGAAAGAATATCCAAAAATCTCTTTTACCTATTTCCAAGTTTCAGATGATCTTTGGACTTTGTAACCTGTCCAAGATCACACTGCTAGCTGCTAGCAGACATAGGATGATAGTTGAAGTCTCATTATGCCCAATTCGATATTTTTGTCTTTGCCACAGAATCCAGAAAGACAAAGATGTGCAAGAGCCAAATTGTCCATCAGAGAAAGGACTGCTTAGAGAAGTGGTGTATTCCCTACTCCCAATCTGCCAGCCCATCCACCCCCTTAAGGGGCTGCTTATGCAAACACTGACCTGTGAGGAAGCTCAAACTGGGTCTTTGTTCCCACATTCCCCAAACCCAAGGCATGGTCTCAATACCCTCCTTCTTCCCTCCAGCAGGGTTCCTTAAGCATCCCATCCCCACCCACCCACCCACACTCAATCCTCCTACTGGACTATCTCTAGCTCCTTTTCTGCATATTCTCTGGTGGAACCTTCATTAGAATTGTATCAGATGACAGAGGCTAGATGACACCTTGGCTGAGGTAACTAAAGAGATTTAAATACTGAATGTGCTCAGTTGGCATAGGTATCCAATAAGGTCCTTCCAGTTCTTAAATGCAAGGATTCTATAATAGTTTATCCCCCAAAATGGGAGGGAGAATTTGCATATAGGACCTGGAAGGCCTCAGGTGGCTTTGCAAAGCTGGCATTGATTTTTCAGCTTTAGGAAAACTCTAACTTCCTGGCTTTTCATGAGAGTGACTGATGCGGGGTCGGTGAGCCGAGGAGTCGAAAGAAAGATTTCTTAGACTCTCAAGGTCTGGCAGTAGTGCTCTTTTATTTAGAGAATAGTGTGGAATAGCATGGGGACAGGACCCA